>NC_140996.1:106680504-106690504 GCF_052327205.1 Somniosus microcephalus
ACATCCAAATCCCAATCAAAATCTGGCTCAAAATATTTGACAGCATAATCCTGCCCATTGCACTTTACGGTAGTGAAGTATGGGGCCCACTAAATCACCAAAGCTACACTAAATGGGAAAAACACACAATAGAAGCCCTACATGCAGAATTCTGCCGAAGCATCCTTCGCATCCAAAGGAAAACGCCAACAAATGCTTGCAGAGCCGAACTAGGCAGATACCCACTGATAATAAACATCCAAAAACGAGCACTAAACTTCCTAAATCACCTCAAATCTAGCTCCCCAGACACCCTTCATTTCAAAGCCTTTCAGACCCAAGAGCTAAACCCAGAAAAGAGTCCCCTGAGTCAGCTGCTACTGAAACTAAGTACCCAGCCGGACCCTGACCAGCCCCAGACCAACACAGCCGTCCAAACACCAATCCGAGTGAACCAAATCATCAAACAATGCAAAGAAACCTACCTGGAACATTGGGACAAAATAACCGAAAGCCAAAGCAGATTAGAATGTTACCGGGCCCTAAAAAGAGAATATAAACTGGCAGACTATCTCTCGACCATCAGAGACACAAAACAGAGACAGACCCTCACCAAGTACAGACTAAGCGACCACCAACTGGAAATTGAAAAAGGCAGATACAAGAAATCCTGGCAGCCTAGAGAGAATAGAATATGCGATCAATGTCTGGCCGGCGAGGTTGAAACAGAAAAGAATTTCCTCCTAAAATGCGAAAAATTCAACACATCAAGAAACATATTATTCAACAAGCTAAGCCAAACAACCCCAGATTTCAAGGAATTGGATGACCTGTCAAAATTAAGATTAGTCCTGGGAGAAGGAGACAGACCATACCTTGGGGCCAAATATGTAACAACATGTCACAACCTGAGGACTGTTTAAAAATTAAGACTGTTTAAAATTAATATTGAACGTATCCAATGAGATACAAAGACTGTTTAAAATTAATATTGTTTAAAAGTAATATTGTATGTACCCAACAAATGTCAAATCGACTGACACCTACAGAATGTTGGAAAACTGTATCTTTCTTGATATGTAAGCTTTGGCAATATGGTTCTCTGTAAACTTTCATGCCAATAAAGCATTTGAATTGAATTGGAATTGGAGAGAGAGAGAGCGAGAGAGAGGGAAGGAGAGAGAGAGAGAGAGAGAGAGAGAGAGAGATGAGGAGAGAGAGCAAGGGAATGAGAGAGGGAAAGAGAGAGAGAGAGGGGAAAATAGAGAGAGAGAGAGAGGGAAGGAGAGAGAGAGAGAGAGAGAGAGGGAAGGAGAGAGAGAGGGGGAAGGGGAGAGAGAGAGAGAGGGAGGGAAGGAGAGAGAGAGGGAGGGAAGGAGAGAGAGAGAGAGAGAGAGAGAGAGGGAGGGAAGGAGAGAGAGAGGGAGGGAAGGAGAGAGAGAGAGAGAGAGAGAGAGAGAGAGAGAGGGAGGGAAGGAGAGAGAGAGAGAGAGAGTGAGAGGGAAGGAGAGAGAGGGAAGGAGAGGGAAGGAGAGAGAGAGAGAAGCCCTACATGCAGAATTCTGCAGAAGCATCCTTCGCACCCAAAGAAAAACGCCAACAAATGCATGCAGAGCCGAACTAGGCAGATACCCACTGATAATAAACATCCAAAAACGAGCACTAAACTTCCTAAATCACCTCAAATCTAGCTCCCCAGACACCCTTCATTGCAAAGCCTTTCAGACCCAAGAGCTAAACCCAGAAAAGAGTCCCCTGAGTCAGCTGCTACTGAAACTAAGTACTCAGCCGGACCCTGACCAGCCCCAGACCAACACAGCCGTCCAAACACCAATCCGAGTGAACCAAATCATTAAAAAATGCAAAGAAACCTACCTGGAACATTGGAACAAAATAACCGAAAGCCAAAGCAGATTAGAATGTTACCGGGCCCTAAAAAGAGAATATAAACTGGCAGACTACCTCACGACCATCAGAGACACAAAACAGAGACAGACCCTCACCAGGTACAGACTAAGCGACCACCAACTGGAAATTGAAAAAGGCAGATACAAGAAATCCTGGCAGCCTAGAGAGAATAGAATATGCGATCAATGTCTGGCTGGCGAGGTTGAAACAGAAATGCATTTCCTCCTAAAATGCGAAAAATTCAACACATCAAGAAACATATTATTCAACAAGCTAAGCCAAACAACCCCAGATTTCAAGGAATTGGATGATCTGTCAAAATTGAGATTAGTCCTAGGAGAAGGAGACAGACCATACCTTGGGGCCAAATATGTAACAACATGTCACAACCCGAGGACTGTTTAAAAGTAAGACTGTTTAAAATTAATATTGAACGTACCAAATGAAGTAGAAAGACTGTTTAAAATTAATATTGTTTAAAAGTAATATTGTATGTACCCAACAAATGTCAAATCGATTGACACCTACAGAATGTTGGAAAACTGTACCTTTTTGCTATGTAAGCTTTGGCAATATGGTTCTCTGTAAACTTTCATGCCAATAAAGCATTTGAACTAGAACTAGAGAGAGAGGGAAGGAAGACTGAGAGAGAGAGAGAGAGAGAGAGAGAGAGGGTCGCACAAAAGATGAGCTGCTGAGATTTAATGTTTTTTAGTGTCTAAAGTGGGGGAAAAAGGTTACATTTCAAGTTTTAAGAAGTATTAATTTTTGCTAAGTTAGTTAAGTTTAGTTTAGTTCAATTTAGTTTAAGTTTAAGGGTAGTTTAAACACAGAAAGAAAAGAAGAAAAAACCCGGGAAAAAAAGAGGACCAAAGACGGGACCCGAAAAAAAAAAAAACCAGAGGAAATTAGAAAACAAAGAAAAGCCAAAGCAAAAAGAAATAAGGGGAGGAATATACAAACTAAAGAAGAATCTGAACAGCGGCCGCACGGGGCCACAGCAGCAGCCGAAGCGCGGAGACTCGGCGAAGGCCGCACGGGGCCGCATCGGGAACCGAGGCGAGGTGACTCGGCGAAGGCCGCACGGGGCCGCATCGGCAGCCGGAGCGCGGTGACTCGGCGGAGGCCGCAGCAGCAGGAGAGCGGCGACTCAACAACGGCCGCACGGGGCCGCAGCGGCAGTCGGAGTGGCGGCCAGAACACAGGACCGTGGAGGAGCCAGACCGAGACAGAGGCCTGGAGACCTCTGAGGAAGAGGGGTGCAGCCCGAGGGCCCCGTGAGGCAGCGGCTCCCAGGCGCAGACAGTGAGTACGGGTCATGGGGAGGGAGCCTGAAGCCAGGGAAAGACCCAAGGAGCCGGGCCAAAACAGAGGCCCAGAGACCTCTGAGAGGGAGGGGAGCAGCCGGGAGACACCGGGAATCAGCAAATCCCAGACACAGACCAGGACAGTGAGTACGGGGCCTGGGGAGGGCCTGAAGAGCGAGCGAGTCCGGGGACTGGGAAAGGTAGTGAGCAGGGAGAGGGAAACACCAAACCCGGGGCCCCAGAAAAGCTTATTCTAAGATCAACAATACTTTCTACCTCTACACTACCAATAATGAGCGAATCAGAGGAGCCACAGCAGCTCCCGAGGCACACTGAGAGCAACCTCTTCCAGATTCCCCCCAACACCAGAAAAAATGCTATAAAATCGATCAAGCATGAGCAGCTGAGAGAAAAAACAGAAACTCTTTTTGCTGACCGGTACAGCACTGGGAAAAAATGTAACCTCATTTTTTACTCAGATCAGCCAGCGGCTTGGATCACAGCAATAAAATCACACTATACCAGGGTTAAGCAGGAAAAAACCGCTAATGGGTCCAAAATGAAAATGAATAAACCAGGAGACAGGGCAACCACGACTGTCAACATGTACAATAACGGAACAATATTAGTGCAAGGCAACCTCGACAACTTTGAAACGACCTTCAAGACACTGAAAGAAATAACTGAGAGGGGAAGGAACAGCCCCAGAGTGGCTAACAGGGGAAAAGCGACCCGCACTCCCCCCACCATTGACAACTCACCAGGAGTAAATCAGCCTGGTCAGGAGGTGAACGAGCCACACAGTTCTAACCAGACACTAACCCCGGGGACCCACAGCCACATGATACAACTGACTAACCCCAGCGTAATTACCAGGGAGGAAGCCACACATAGTCCCCCTAGCAATTCCAGCTCACCAAGAGAAGAGCAGCCTAGCCAGGAAGTGAGTGAGCCTTCCAGGGCCGACCAGACACATACCCCGGGATCACACAGCCAGATACAACTAAAGGATAAATTTAATCAGTTAGAGACAGAGACGGTTAAACTTAGAGAGGAGGTCCTTAAAATGAAACACGAACAAAAGCAAGAGAGAGGGAGAGATACAGGAGAGAGCTGAATTTACTTGAGAATCAGGTGAATCTACTTGGGAATCAGGTGAAAGAGCTGCAGGAAAACAAAGAGAGCCATAGAGGAGAGGTAACACCATTAGACAGCAGCCAGAGGCTAGAGATAAGACAATACAGAGCCCGACTGAACAGCTGCACTCCACACTGAACAACAGCAGCAGACACACAATACAAGGGGTGCCACACAGACCGACCAGCATACTGAAGCTCAGTCTTCCCCCACCACCGTGGAACCACAAGCGAGCTGCTCACAAGAGGAGCGCACACACCAGACATGACCACCCCAGCCCAACACACATGCTATGAGTCCAGGCGAAAGCCACCAGACAGTAAACGCAAACAAGGCTGACATCGTAATACTCAGACTCAAATGGGAAATTTCTATGGAGAAAAAGCTCTTCCCTAGAAGTAAAGTAGAAAAGATCTGGTGCCCAACAACAGACAGAGCCATGGAATGGCTGACCAAAACCCGATTAGGCTCCCCCCAACACATAATAATACACACGGGCACAAATGACCTAAAGGCCCAGCAGAAAGAGGTAGCAACATCGCTCAGAGCAGTGATTAGGAAGGCAAGCAATACATTTCCAAACACTAGAATCACTGTTTCCACAATATTGCCGAGAACAGACTTTAACAGCAACACAATTCATGAGATAAATGCCAGCATAGCAAGAGACTGTGAATCAAAGCACAACGTGCACCTGGCCCAACACCCCACCCTCGATGAGGAATGTCTTTACGACCGCGTCCACATCCACAGGAAACGAATATCGATCTTTGCTAAAGCCCTGAAGGACGTCGCTTTTAACCGGGTCCATACCCAGACTCCAAGAGGACCGCCCCCCGACCACCAGAGATCAGCGGGGTACATACCAGGACCACTACAGAGACCACCACCACACCAACCGGGACCAGAGAGGATCCCCATGCACAACAATACCAGACCTGCACCACTCCTGTCCCACAGGGGAACAGGACCACTCCCAGCCAGACAGAGGGAGAGATGCACAGGACGTACGCAATACCTCAGACAGAGGACAATCCATTAAGAGACAATAAGCAGACGTGCAGCAGCATCTACTTCCGCCTTATGGATCAGAAAATGAAAAAAAATCAAGGACTAATTAATAGAAAGAACTGTAACCAAGTAGTATTAGCATTTATAGACAACTGAGATGATCTTTTTTCCCCACATTTAGACACGACAAACACACATCATTCTTTAACATATCATAGTAAAAGATCAAACTTAACATGAAACCCTTATATATTTCGACCTGGAATATCCAAGGTCTACGCTCTTCGGTGCTCGACGTGAAGAGTAGGACCCCAGAGTTCATAGATGAAACTAAAGATCTAGATATTATCATTTTACAGGAAACTTGGTATAAAGGAAAAGGACACACTGGCCGTCCCCAAGGGTACACAGAGCTGGTGGTCCCCTCCAATAAATTACCAGGATTAACCCAAGGCAAAGACTCCGGAGGCATACTGATTTGGTTTAAAACAGAGCTTAAGAATTACATCAAATTTATAAAAAAGGGCGAAAACCACATGTGGCTCAAAATTGAGAGGGAGATTATCTCTAACACCCAAGATGTTTTCATTTGCACACTCTATATCCCCCCAATGGAATCCCCGTACTTTAAAGAGGACACCTTCTCCAACATTGAGGGGGAAATTATCCAATACCAGGCCCAGGGGAACGTGTTGATCTGTGGTGACCTCAATTCAAGAACTGGCGAAGAACCAGACTTCACCAATAATCAGGGAAACAATTACATATTCGGGAATAACCACTTCGATATCCCTTCCCTTCCATACAGGCATAACTGTGACAAGCAGACAAATACCAACGGAAAACAGCTCCTGCAGCTCTGTCGAAGCCTGGGTCTGTACATTGTCAATGGTAGGTTCATAGGAGACCTCCTAGGAAGATCGACCTATTGCTCACCTCTTGGCTGCAGCACCGTAGACTATATGATTACGGATTTGGACCCATCCTCTTTCAGAGCATTCACAGTCAAACCACAAACAACACTGTCAGATCACAGTCAAATTACTATGTATCTTAAAAATCCAGAAACAAACACAGAAACACAACCCAGTAAACTGTACAACACCAAAAAATCGTAAAGATGGGCCAAAAACGACACGGAAAAATACCAGAAAGCAATCAGCAATGAATCAACTCAAGCTCTCTTGGACACCTTTCTGGATAACATATACACTCACAATAAAGAAGGCGTAAACCAGGCAGTGAATAACCTAAACAATATTTTTGATAATTTGGCAACAAGGTCAAACTTGAAAGCTCACAAGAACAAACCCAAAACAAAAAACTATGAAAAATGGTTTGACCCAGATTGCCATAACATGAGGAAAAAACTTAGAAAAATATCAAACCAAAAACACAGACATCCAGAAAATGAGGAATTACGCCTTACTTATTGTCAGACACTAACACAATACAGAAACACACTCAGAACCAAAAAAGAGCAATATATTAAGAATACACTCAGCTCCATTGAGGAATCCATTGATTCCAATTGTTTCTGGGACAACTGGAATACATTACACAAAAAACAATACGACGAATTGGCCATTCAAAATGGAGACACATGGGAAAACCACTTTGAAAAATTATACCAGAAAAACACACTAAGGCCAGAGCAACACCAAATATGCAAAAAACTGGAAAAGCTAGAAATGGCCATAAAAGATAACCAAAACCCGCTAGACTCCATAATAACAGATAAAGAACTTTTTGAAAAACTCAAGTACCTGCGACCAGGAAAAGCTTGCGGGGCAGACGGCATACTAAGCGAGATGATTAAACACACAGACGATGAAATGAAACTGGCTATCCTAAAACTCTTCAACTTGGTTCTGAGTGTCGGTTACTTCCCTGATATCTGGAACAAAGGACTCATAACGCCCATATACAAAAGTGGGGACAAAGTCGACCCAAATAACTATCGAGGCATCTATGTAAACAGTAACCTGGGGAAGGTATTCTGTAGCATCATAAACAAAAGACTTATAAACTTCCTTGAGGAGCACAATGTCTTGAGTAAAAGCCAAATTGGATTCCTGCCAAACTATAGAACATCAGATCATATCTTCACCCTACAGACCCTAATTGACAAACACGTTCATCAAAACAAAAGCAAAATCTACGCATGCTTTATAGATTTCCAGAAGGCTTTCGACTCCAGCTGGCATGACGGTTTATTCCTGAAACCTATCGAAAGCGGGGTAGGGGGAAAAACATATGATGTAATTAAATCAATGTATACAAACAACAAATGTGCAGTTAAAATTGGAGACAAACAAACAAAATACTTCCCACAGGGGCGGGGGGTGATGCAGGGCTCGCCAATCTCACTGACACTCTTTAATATTTACATAAATGAATTGGCAAAACTACTTGAACAATCTACAGCACCCGGCCTCACCCTATATGAACCCAAGGTTAAATTCCTCCTCTATGCAGATGACCTGGTTCTGCTGTCACCAACTAAGGAGGGTCTACAGCAGAACCTGGATCTGCTGGAGTCGTACTGCCAGACTTGGGCCCTGAAAATAAATCCCCAAAAAACCAAAGTCCTTGTGTTCCAGCAAAGATCCAGACATCAGGGACCCAAAATAAATTTCACACTAAGAACAACCAAAATTGAACAAACCACTAACTACACATACTTGGGCTTAAAAATCAGTTCTACAGGAAATTTCAAACTGGCTGTGAATGAACTGAAAGAGAAAGCAAGAAGGGCTTTCTATGCCATTAAAAAATCAATCCAAATAGAAATCCCAATTAGCATTTGGCTCAAAATTTTCAAATCAGTAATTGAACCAATTGTACTCTATGGCAGTGAGGTGTGGGGACCGCTAACACAACAAGAATTTGCAAAATGGGACAAACACCCAATTGAGATCCTACATGCAGAATTCTGTAAAAGTATCCTCCGGACTCAAAAGGAAAACCGTAAACAATGCATGCAGGGCAGAACTAGGCCAATATCCATTAATAATCACTATCCAAAAAAGAGCCACCAAATTTTGGAAACACCTAGAAATGAGCAACCCCCAATGCTATCATTACAAAGCCCTGAAATGCCAAGAGAGAACCATAAAGAAGAATACCCTCAGTCAACTAGTCCTGGGACTCAGTGAAGTAACTACTAACAATAACCAGCCCCAGGACAGTGACAGCGTAACACAAAGAATTCGACCCAACACAATTGTCGCTAAGCAAAAGGAAAAATACCTGTCATATTGGGCAGAAACAACAAAAGCCCAAAGCAAACTCAATTGCTACTTGGCCCCAAACAGACAATACAACATGGCTGATTACCTGACCATCGTAAAGGATAGCAAACTGAGAAAAACTTTGACAATGTACAGACTTAGTGAACATAACCTGGCGATCGAAAAAGGTAGACACAGACAGACCCGGCTACCAAGAGAGGACAGGATATGTTCTCACTGCAGTCAGGGAGTGGTGGAGACAGAGATGCACTTCCTCAGAGCTTGTAGAAAATATCAGGGCATAAGGGAGAATGTCTACCCAAAATTCACAAAAATATGCCCGGAATTCAGAAATTTGAATGACGACCAAAAACTCCATACCTACTAGGGGAAGAGAGAAATTGCATAACACTAGTGGCACACTATGTTACAGCTTGCCATAAACAGAGGGACAACCACTAAATATAAGAAAAGAGTATATATATGTAGCCTGGCGAAATGGAGCAGCACAGGACACAGAACTTTCTTTTTTCTGGTTTTTTTTATTCTGAATTGATAACTTGGGTTCTAGGCTTAGGATGTAGTTGTAAATATATAAAGCCACATTTAATTGTATAAAATACGGAAAAGACGGAAATACGGCAAATACAAGAAAACACAGTCGATAAAATACGGCAGTGGCTTGCTGTAGAACAGAACACGAGGCAAACCACAGGTGCAGTTAGTTAGTTAGCTAACAATCATTATACAAAACAAAACCAACAGTACAATACATTCTTATGTCCCGTTATCACTTGTTACATCTTACAAGAAAAGACAGAATATTAAACTCGTTCGCAACGTAGCCCCCAAGGACTCAACAACAATTTTAGCAAGTGTTAACACCAGCACATGGTGGGACAATCTACAAGCATCCCCGTGGTATCGAGTGATTTGGGAAACAATATCACTTTAAAACTATGTCTGGGTTGCACTTAATACTGTTTTAGTTGTACTTTACACAGAATAAGTTCATTTCAAAAGTCATATTCACCCCAGCTCTTCTCAGAGCAATCTCTCATGGATGTAGAAAATGGAAGCTGTGAAGAAAGGGGAGGTTCCTTTGGCATCACATGGTCCTACCCATAACCCTTTTCTCCTTGTTCAAATTACTAAAGGGGAAAATGAACCGTGCCATCTAGTGGACTTAAATATTCACTGCATTTTCCCCACTTGGCTATATATAAACTATATGAAAGTATATTTATACACTCAGGGATATATCTGTTTATACACTGTATGGATAGATCTGTATTTTTGTGAACAAACATGAATGTTTTCCGATAAGATGTAACTTGTCATCATGCCAATAAAGCGATTTGAATTGAATTGAATTGAATTGAGAGGGAAGGAGAGGAAGAGAGAGAGGGAAGGAGAGAGAGAGAG
>NC_140996.1:106693004-106696539 GCF_052327205.1 Somniosus microcephalus
GCACCAGGACACCGAGAGCCCGGAGACACCCGGGACACAGCGCGGCTCACCGAGACGAGAGACCGGCCCAGAGACACAGTAAGGCCCGGGGACAGAGAGAGAGAGAGAGAGAGCGAGGTCGCGGGAACAGAGACAAAGACAAAGCGGGAACAGAGACAAAGCAAAACAGCGGCCGGGGGATCGGAGCCAGAACAGCGCAGGAAAACCCGGGAACAGAGAGAGAGAAACCGGGAACAGAGAGAGAGAACTCCAAAACAGGGAGAGAGAGAGAGCAGAGCCCGAGCAGCAACCGGAGCACGGAGCCTGAAGCCGGAGAAAGGCCCGAGGAACCGGGCCGAGCGAGGCACCGGAGAGAAGGAGAGCGAGCAGCAACAGGAGTAGACCCAGACCGGGAGGAGCGGCCCGAGCCAGTCAAAGAGGCGAGTGGAGAGGTAGGGGTGCCGGATCGGGTCGGGCCTGGAGAGCGAGCAAGCCCGGGGCCTGAAACCAGAGAAACTCCGGGGTCGGAGAAACTCGGACAAACACCGGGCCGGGACAGCACAGCCGAGCCGAGGGGCTGGGGCCAGGGCAGAAGCCCGGAGAGAGCGTTGGGAGCTGAGAGCTGAGAGCGCGAAATTTGAACGAAGGGAAACGGCTGAAAGGAGAAAAGGAGCAAAGAGAGGTAACTGCACCTAGAGAGAGAGAGAGGAGAGGAAACACCAGCTGGAGAGAAAAAGCCGGAGAAATAAGTTTTACCTAACTCTACCTAAGTTCCATTTTAGTTAAAGTTAGTTCGGAAAAAGTTTAATTTTATTTAAATTTAGCTCGAAAAAAAAAAAAAAAAACCTGGAAAAAGAACAACAAACCCGCGAGGAAAAGGAATAGAAACTCGAGAGAAACGATAAACTACCCGAACCAAGAGCCTGTGAGAAAAAGAGAAAGATAAACCTTTAAGAGCAGCTATATCAAAGATGAACCCCTGAAAAACTCCCAATTTTGGACCTAAAAGTGGGCTGAGGTGGAACACGACACAAAAAAGAGAAAAAAAAAGTTATCTATCTGAGACAAAAAACAAACGACTACAATGAGCAGGGAAATGATATATCCTGAGCAATGCACAAAAAATAAAGCAAAGGAAAAATACAAGTACACAACACTAAAAAATAACCCAGAAATCCTCTACGTGGACTATACCACACACAAAGGGACTAAGCTGAAGAACAACCTCATATTCTACACCGAATACGTCACCTCCTGGAAGGAGACTTTACAAAAACACTACACATACGTCTCCAGTGAAGGTATTGGCAGTGGAGGCAGACTGAAAATATGTAAAGATGGAAACCTAGATAAAGATGACCCCCTGCTAACCATAAGCTACTACAACAAAAATAGAAAGATCATGATACAGGGGAATGTGGAAAATCTGGACACCTTCGAAAAGGAATTCCCCCAGTTGAAAACTAAGGCAGACACAAAGAGGACCAATGGACAGGAAGCAAAAGAGAGTCGAACAGAGGATGAGGAGAGCCAAGTGGAGGAAGAAGAAGAGAGACCAGCAGAGGAAAACACCTCCCTGTACATCTCCACCCCCCCCACACCTCTCAACGAAAACAAAATGATGAAAGAGAATCTGGCCAAACTAGAACTTGATTTCAACGAATACAGAGAAACACTGGCCAAGAATTTGAAGGAGGAATTCAAACAGCTAAAAACGGAACACGAGTCCACCATCCACAAGCTGAGAAAGACCATAGAGGAGCAAAGAAATGAGATCAAAGAACTCCGTACTCAACTAAACAAAATGAAGGAGACCGTAGAAAGGCTCAGCAGGCAACACAAACCTCTTAAGGTCCAAAAACCTGAGGACACAAAAACAACACACACAAGGACACAGAACCCGCCGGATGCCACCCCACACGAAGACACACCGAAAGCCACAAACCCCGCTCCAACCAGCCCTCAGTCGAGTCATGCCCAGACTACTGCTACCCAGTCCTCACACACAGGAACACAAAAACCGACAGATACCCCCCCAAACGAGGACACACCGAAAGCCCCAAACCCCGCTCCTGCCACACAACATATCCCAGAAACCCAGCCAACAACCAGCCACCAGGCGAGTCCTACCCAGACTACTGTTACCCAGTCTGAAAAACCAGCCCCTCAGGCGGTCCTGCTGACCGACTCCAACGGAAAGTTTCTGGACCCCCAGAGGCTGTTCCCAGACCATCAAGTCCTGAAAAAATGGTGCAGCAACACAGGCCAAGCAATGAAGATCCTGAACAAAGAATCCCTTGGAAGCCCCAAATGGATTGTGATCCACACAGGCACGAACGACCTACGCACCCTACAGGAAGGCACGGCTTGGGCGGTGAGCAGGATGGCAGAAAAGGCCAGCAGGGAATTCCCCGAGGCGCGGATCGTGATCTCCACACTACTGCCCAGAAAGGACACCCCAGCCTATATAATCCACAACACCAACAGGGAGATCGACACGAGATGTTCTGTCCTCCCCAACGTCTCCTGGCCCATCATCCAAACATCAACACAAGGGACCTCTATGACGAAATACATCTACTCAAACAGCGGATGTGGGTCTTCGCAAGAAACCTCATAAACACTGCCAAAAGACGCAGCCCTCCCACCCCCCCTACATTGGGAGCCCAAACAGGACCACCAATGTCCCCCACCCCCCTTTACAAAACCGACAACAGAACCGTGCTTTTATACCTGACCCAAGACCCCCCTCTAGACCACAGACTGTAGACCAAGAACTGAGAAAGATCATGACGATGCTGAACAGCCTGATAGAAAGCCGGAGAAATTATTAATATTGTTATTTATCATTATCATTATTGTTATCTTATCAGTATTATTACTATTATTAGATAGATATATGTGCATGCCTCATGAAATTTATACTAAATCATCACTTAGCATTATAGAAAATAGTGTTTCCACACTCATCCCACAAAATAGGTCCATTTTATTTCGTTTTATTGAACTATATAATGCGTTCTTTCCACATAAGCTGCTGGAATATCCAGGGCCTCCGCTCCTCAACTTTTGGGATGAAGAGTACAGACCCTGAATTCCTAAAAGCTATAAAAGACATTGATATAATTGTGTTAACAGAAACATGGTGCCAAAAGGACATGCCGACCCACTGTCCTCCAATGTACCATGAAATCATTGTGCCCTCAGTAAAGAACACTAAAACACGCAAGGGCAGAACCTCCGGGGGAATATTGGTGTGGTATAAGGGAGAACTGGACAAACACATCTCACCGGTAAAACAGGGGAAATCACACGTATGGCTAAAACTAGATAAAAATATAGGAATAGCAAAACAAGATGTTTACTTATGTGCGATCTACATACCTCCAATAGATTCGCCATATTTCGAAGAAAAAGCCCGAAGAGCCCTATATGCAAATAAAAAGAAAATTCTACAACATCCAAATCCCAATCAAAATCTGGCTCAAAATTTTTGACAGCATAATCCTGCCCATTGCACTGTACGGTAGTGAAGTATGGGGCCCGCTAAATCACC
>NC_140996.1:106697039-106877039 GCF_052327205.1 Somniosus microcephalus
ACTCTTAGAGGGGGAAAGAGAGAGCGCGACGGGGGGGAAGAGAGAGCGCGACGGGGGGGAAGAGAGAGCGGCGACGGGGGGGGAAGAGAGAGAGCGACGGGGGGGGAAGAGAGAGAGCGCGACGGGGGGGAAGAGAGAGAGAGAGCGCGACGGGGGGGAGAGAGAGAGCGCGACGGGGGGGAAGAGAGAGCGCGACGGGGGGGAAGAGAGAGCGCGACGGGGGGAAGAGAGAGAGCGCGACGGGGGGGGAAGAGAGAGCGCGACGGGGGGGAAGAGAGAGCGCGACGGGGGGGGAAGAGAGAGCGCGACGGGGGGGAAGAGAGAGCGCGACTGGGGGGAAGAGAGAGCGCGCGACGGGGGGGGAAGAGAGAGCGCGACGGGGGGGAGAGAGAGAGAGCGCGACGGGGGGGAAGAGAGAGCGCGACGGGGGGGAAGAGAGAGCGCGACGGGGGGGAAGAGAGAGCGCGACGGGGGGAAGAGAGAGCGCGACGGGGGGGAAGAGAGAGCGCGACGGGGGGGAAGAGAGAGCGCGACGGGGGGAAGAGAGAGCGCGACGGGGGGAAGAGAGAGCGCGACGGGGGGGAAGAGAGAGCGCGACGGGGGGGAAGAGAGAGCGCGACGGGGGGGAAGAGAGAGCGCGACGGGGGGGAAGAGAGAGCGCGACGGGGGGGAAGAGAGAGCGCGACGGGGGGAAGAGAGAGCGCGACGGGGGGGAAGAGAGAGCGCGACGGGGGGGAAGAGAGAGCGCGACGGGGGGAAGAGAGAGCGCGACGGGGGGGAAGAGAGAGCGCGACGGGGGGAAGAGAGAGCGCGACGGGGGGGAAGAGAGAGCGCGACGGGGGGGAAGAGAGAGCGCGACGGGGGGAAGAGAGAGCGCGACGGGGGGAAGAGAGAGCGCGACGGGGGGAAGAGAGAGCGCGACGGGGGGAAGAGAGAGCGCGACGGGGGGAAGAGAGAGCGCGACGGGGGGAAGAGAGAGCGCGACGGGGGAAGAGAGAGCGCGACGGGGGGAAGAGAGAGCGCGACGGGGGGAAGAGAGAGCGCGACGGGGGAAGAGAGAGCGCGACGGGGGGAAGAGAGAGCGCGACGGGGGGAAGAGAGAGCGCGACGGGGGGAAGAGAGAGCGCGACGGGGGGAAGAGAGAGCGCGACGGGGGGAAGAGAGAGCGCGACGGGGGGAAGAGAGAGCGCGACGGGGGGGAAGAGAGAGCGCGACGGGGGGAAGAGAGAGCGCGACGGGGGGAAGAGAGAGCGCGACGGGGGGAAGAGAGAGCGCGACGGGGGGAAGAGAGAGCGCGACGGGGGAAGAGAGAGCGCGACGGGGGGAAGAGAGAGCGCGACGGGGGGAAGAGAGAGCGCGACGGGGGGAAGAGAGAGCGCGACGGGGGGAAGAGAGAGCGCGACGGGGGGAAGAGAGAGCGCGACGGGGGGAAGAGAGAGCGCGACGGGGGGAAGAGAGAGCGCGACGGGGGGAAGAGAGAGCGCGACGGGGGGAAGAGAGAGCGCGACGGGGGAAGAGAGAGCGCGACGGGGGGAAGAGAGAGCGCGACGGGGGGAAGAGAGAGCGCGACGGGGGGAAGAGAGAGCGCGACGGGGGGAAGAGAGAGCGCGACGGGGGGAAGAGAGAGAGCGCGACGGGGGGAAGAGAGAGCGCGACGGGGGGAAGAGAGAGCGCGACGGGGGGAAGAGAGAGCGCGACGGGGGGAAGAGAGAGCGCGACGGGGGGAAGAGAGAGCGCGACGGGGGGAAGAGAGAGCGCGACGGGGGGAAGAGAGAGCGCGACGGGGGGAAGAGAGAGCGCGACGGGGGAAGAGAGAGCGCGACGGGGGGAAGAGAGAGCGCGACGGGGGGAAGAGAGAGCGCGACGGGGGGAAGAGAGAGCGCGACGGGGGAAGAGAGAGCGCGACGAGAGCCGGGGGAAGAGAGAGCGCGACGGGGGGAAGAGAGAGCGCGACGGGGGGAAGAGAGAGCGCGACGGGGGGAAGAGAGAGCGCGACGGGGGGAAGAGAGAGCGCGACGGGGGGAAGAGAGAGCGCGACGGGGGAAGAGAGAGCGCGACGGGGGGAAGAGAGAGCGCGACGGGGGGAAGAGAGAGCGCGACGGGGGGAAGAGAGAGCGCGACGGGGGAAGAGAGAGCGCGACGGGGGGAAGAGAGAGCGCGACGGGGGGAAGAGAGAGCGCGACGGGGGGAAGAGAGAGCGCGACGGGGGGAAGAGAGAGCGCGACGGGGGGAAGAGAGAGCGCGACGGGGGGAAGAGAGAGCGCGACGGGGGGAAGAGAGAGCGCGACGGGGGGAAGAGAGAGCGCGACGGGGGGAAGAGAGAGCGCGACGGGGGGAAGAGAGAGCGCGACGGGGGGAAGAGAGAGAGCGCGACGGGGGGAAGAGAGAGCGCGACGGGGGGGAAGAGAGAGCGCGACGGGGGGAAGAGAGAGCGCGACGGGGGGAAGAGAGAGAGCGACGGGGGGAAGAGAGAGCGCGACGGGGGGGAAGAGAGAGAGCGACGGGGGGAAGAGAGAGAGCGACGGGGGGAAGAGAGAGAGCGACGGGGGGAAGAGAGAGAGCGACTGGGGGGAAGAGAGAGAGCGACTGGGGGGAAGAGAGAGAGCGACTGGGGGGAAGAGAGAGAGCGACTGGGGGGAAGAGAGAGAGCGACTGGGGGGAAGAGAGAGAGCGACTGGGGGAAGAGAGAGAGCGACTGGGGGGAAGAGAGAGAGCGACTGGGGGGAAGAGAGAGAGCGACTGGGGGGAAGAGAGAGAGCGACTGGGGGGAAGAGAGAGAGCGACTGGGGGGAAGAGAGAGAGCGACTGGGGGAAGAGAGAGAGCGACTGGGGGGAAGAGAGAGAGCGACTGGGGGGAAGAGAGAGCGCGACTGGGGGGAAGAGAGAGAGCGACTGGGGGGAAGAGAGAGAGCGACTGGGGGGAAGAGAGAGAGCGACTGGGGGGAAGAGAGAGAGCGACTGGGGGAAGAGAGAGAGCGACTGGGGGAAGAGAGAGAGCGACTGGGGGAAGAGAGAGAGCGACTGGGGGAAGAGAGAGAGCGACTGGGGGAAGAGAGAGAGCGACTGGGGGAAGAGAGAGAGCGACTGGGGGAAGAGAGAGAGCGACTGGGGGAAGAGAGAGAGCGACTGGGGAAGAGAGAGAGCGACTGGGGGAAGAGAGAGAGCGACTGGGGAAGAGAGAGCGACTGGGAAGAGAGAGAGCGACTGGGGGAAGAGAGAGAGCGACTGGGGGAAGAGAGAGAGCGACTGGGGAAGAGAGAGAGCGACTGGGGGAAGAGAGAGAGCGACTGGGGGAAGAGAGAGAGCGACTGGGGGAAGAGAGAGAGCGACTGGGGGAAGAGAGAGAGCGACTGGGGGAAGAGAGAGAGCGACTGGGGAAGAGAGAGAGCGACTGGGGGGAAGAGAGAGAGCGACTGGGGGGAAGAGAGAGAGCGACTGGGGGAAGAGAGAGAGCGACTGGGGGGAAGAGAGAGAGCGACTGGGGGGAAGAGAGAGCGTCTGGGGGTAAGAGAGAGAGCGACTGGGGGAAGAGAGAGAGCGACTGGGGGAAGAGAGAGAGCGACTGGGGGGAAGAGAGAGAGCGACTGGGGGAAGAGAGAGAGCGACTGGGGGAAAGAGAGAGAGCGACTGGGGGGAAGAGAGAGAGCGACTGGGGGAAGAGAGAGAGCGACTGGGGGGAAGAGAGAGAGCGACTGGGGGGAAGAGAAGAGAGCGACTGGGGGGAAGAGAGAGAGCGACTGGGGGGAAGAGAGAGAGCGACTGGGGGGAAGAGAGAGAGCGACTGGGGGGAAGAGAGAGAGCGACTGGGGGGAAGAGAGAGAGCGACTGGGGGGAAGAGAGAGAGCGACTGGGGGGAGAGAGAGAGCGACTGGGGGGAAGAGATGAGAGCGACTGGGGGGAAGAGAGAGAGCGACTGGGGGAAGAGAGAGAGCGACTGGGGGGAAGAGAGAGAGCGACTGGGGGGAAGAGAGAGAGCGACTGGGGGGAAGAGAGAGAGCGGACTGGGGGGAAGAGAGAGAGCGACTGGGGGGAAGAGAGAGAGCGACTGGGGGGAAGAGAGAGAGCGACTGGGGGGAAGAGAGAGAGCGACTGGGGGGAAGAGAGAGAGCGACTGGGGGGGAAGAGAGAGAGCGACTGGGGGGGAAGAGAGAGAGCGACTGGGGGGGAAGAGAGAGAGCGACTGGGGGGGAAGAGAGAGAGCGACTGGGGGGGAAGAGAGAGAGCGACTGGGGGGGAAGAGAGAGAGCGACGGGGGGGAAGAGAGAGAGCGACTGGGGGGAAGAGAGAGAGCGACTGGGGGGAAGAGAGAGAGCGACTGGGGGGAAGAGAGAGAGCGACTGGGGGGAAGAGATGAGAGCGACTGGGGGGAAGAGAGAGAGCGACTGGGGGGAAGAGAGAGAGCGACTGGGGGGAAGAGAGAGAGCGACTGGGGGGGGGGAAGAGAGAGAGCGACTGGGGGGAAGAGAGAGAGCGACGGGGGGGAAGAGAGAGAGCGACGGGGTGGAAGAGAGAGAGCGACGGGGTGGAAGAGAGAGAGCGACGGGGTGGAAGAGAGAGAGCGACGGGGTGGAAGAGAGAGAGCGACGGGGTGGAAGAGAGAGAGCGACGGGGGGAGTGGAGTGGGGGAGGAGTGGGGGAAGGGGGAGGAGAGGGGGGAGGGGGCAGTGGGGGGAGGGGGGAGGAGTGGGGGAAGGGGGAGGGGGAAGAGTGGGGGGAGGAGGGGGAGGGAGGAGGGGAGGAGGGGGAGGGGGAGGGGGAGGAGGGGAGGGGGAGTGGGGGGAGGGGAAGGGGGCGATGAGGGGGAGGGAGGAGGGGGAAGGGGGAAGGTGGATGGAGGGGGAGGGAGGAGGAGGGAGGGGGGAAGCGGAGGGAGGAGGGGGAAGTGGGATGTGGGGAGGGGGAGGGGAGAGGAGGGAAGGGGAGGGGAGGGAGGGAAGGGGAAGGGGCAGGGGAGGGGAGGGGTAGGGGGAAGGGGGTGCGGAGGGGGGGGGGGAAGGGGGCAGGGGAGGGGAAGGGAGGGGGTGGAGGGGAGGGGGAAGGGGGGTGCGGAGGGGGGGGGGGAAGGGGAAGGGGAAGGGTTGGGGAGGGGCGGTGGGGAGGGGGGGGAGGGTGTGTGGGGTGTGTGGAGGGGGGAGGGGGGTGTGGGGGGTGGAAAGGGAGCGGGGGAGATAAACTTAAAGTACAGGAACTTTCTGCTATCCGGCACCCACCCTCTCCAGAGTTAATGTTGAGAGATACGGAAATTCTTATCTCCGTATTTGACAACAAACACTGTTGCTTAGCAACAGCTTCTAAACACTCGGGTGTGGCCCTATACCTCTGCAGCTAAAGCTGTTGCTATAGCTACAGACCTTGCACAGCTTGACTGTTGAAACAAAGGAAAATAAACAAAGAATAAAAAACGGCTGCTGATTTTTGTGGTGGCTCCAGATTGCCGGATAGCTCACCTCTGGATAGCACAAAGTTTCCTGTACTTATAAAACATTTTTGGTAAATCTTTCTATAACATACACTTTACAACCTCACCAATCTTTTTATTAAAAAAGGGGTCCTCACCTCTCAGTGTTGTACCACAAACAATGGCCGCCGCTTGCTTTTCAGTTGGAATGATTAGGCCCCGCCCACACAGCCGATTGTCTGTCTCGGTCACCAGGACCCGATTTGGAGCACAGAAGCCCCACCCACTCTCTGTTCCTGTACTAAGATGGCCGCGCAGGCACTCTGTTACACACTGAATCAAAATAGCGTTGCACTGAGACTTTTCACCCTCCTTGACAAAGATGGCTGCCGTTAACCTGGGGCTGTCTGCAGAAGAAATTTCCTCAGCTGCAAACACAGGATCTTCAGATTATTATTCGGGGCTTGCGACCTACCCCAGTTGCTTATGAAGCCTCCCACCTACTGACCCTGGGAATGGAGCTGAGGCAGCACACCCTCTCTCCTCTGCCAGTGTTTGTCTCTGCCTAGGCGGGAGCCTGGGTCTAGAGTTGCACTGCTGGCAGTTGGAGAAGCCTAGGCCCCGGGCCTGGAAAAACGGTGAAAGGTAGGAGAATTATAGAGGTTAGAGAAAAGATTTACAAATTAATTAACTTTTTTAAAAACAATTTGTGTTTTAAAAGCAACTTTTTTTTTTGCTGGAAATGTAGATTTGAAAAGAAACACGCAGAAAGCGGGAAAAAGAAATGAAAAGTTTAGAATCAAGATGGCGGCGACTCACCTCGGTTCAGAACGATAAGGCCCGCCCACACACGCACCGATTGGTCGACCGTCAGGTCACCAAAGCGTAGGATTGGTCAATCGTCCCGATTGGTCGAGCTCGAGGTCACTCTGTCGCTAATGAGCGGATAATGAGATGCTAATGAACGGAATGTTAAGGTTTTTCGGATACCGCGGGCGCGGTTTTAGCCCGGCCGAAACGTAAATATGCTTAAAACCCTCTCGGAAGCGTAAGCTTTCTTTGGAGGTAACGCGCGCGTAGGTACGCCCTGTAACTTTCGAGCGCATACCCGACAGACGCACACGCGATGACAGACAGAATGACAGACAGACAGACAGATGTACCGATTTATATATATAGACTAGCTGAAGTGCCCGGCGGTGCCGAGGCTTTTTTCGAGGGCATGTTGTTGTTGGAAGAGAGAGAGAGAGAGAGAGAGAGAGAGAGCGACTGGGGGGGGGGGGGCGGAGGGAGGAAGGGAGGGGGGGAAGGGAGGGGGAAGGGGGGGAAGTGAAGGGGGGAGGGGGGAGGGGAGGGGGGGAAGGGGAGGGGGAGCTGAGGGGAGGGGGCCCCCCCGAAGGTCGCGGGCCCCCCCCCCGAGGGTCGCGGCCCCCCCCCCCCGAGGGTCGCGCCGCCCCCCCCCCAAGGGTCGCGGCCCCCCCCCATGGGTCGCGCCCCCCCCCGAGGGTCGCGGCCCCGCAGAGGGTCGCGCCCCCCCCCCCCCCCCGTGAAGACCGCCAATTGCGGCTGTGCGAGACGGCCGGGGGGCCGATTGCCAGGGTGACGCTTGACGCTCAGCAAGCCCCGCCCCCCGGCCGAGCCAGAGAGAGACGCCGCGTCTCAGCTCCTGCTGCGCACGCACCCTAGCGGCGCTGGGCTGAGGCTCGGCCCTCCAGCCTTCGAGTGGGGCCGGGAGGTGCCTAGCACGGGCGTGGGTGCGCAGGAGAAGCTGAGGCTTCGAGGCCTACCTGGAAAAACGGGGAAAGGTAGGAAAATTAATGAGATTAGATAATTTAATTCATTTCTAAATCATTTTTTTTTTAAAAACAATATGTGTTTTAAAAGCAACGTTTTTTTTAAAGACGCAGAAAGCGGGAAAAAGAAAGGAAAAGTTTGGAATCAAGATGGCGGCGACTCACCTCGGTTCAGAACGATAAGGCCCGGCCACACACGCACCGATTGGCCCGGCGGCACACGCCAGCAACCCGGCGTACGATTGGTCGAGCTCGAGGTCACTCTGTCGCAATGAGCGGATAATGAGATGCTAATGAGCGGAACGTTGAAGGTTTTTGGGATACCGCGGGCACGATTTTAGCCCGGCCGAAACGTAAATACGCTTAAAACCGTCTCGGAAGCGTAAGCTTTCTTTGGAGGTAATGCACGCATAGGTACGCCCTGTAACTTTCGAGCGCATACCCGACAGACGCACACGCGATGACAGACAGACAGAGTGACAGACAGACAGAAGTACCGATTTATATATATAGATAAAAGAAAATAGATTAACCTTCAAATGTAATGTGGCCATGGCCCTTTTAAATATCCCAGCTGAAAATGCGTCATGGATGATGTCAGCAGACCCGCACCATTTAATTGGGCTGGGTAACGGGCAAGGCGGGCTTAATAGGCCCTATTGATGTAAAATAATTTTGTCCAACGGGATGGAGCCAGCAACAGGGTCGTGACCCGCCATGGCCATTGCCCACAGCGGACCTGCCCAGGTAGGGAAAATTCCAGCCAAAGACAGACAAAGAGAGAAACAAAAGCACCGACAACAATTGTGGTAGCTATTGGAGAAAAAAGGCATATATTTAACCATGTAATTGTAAATTCAGTTTTTTTCCTATGTTTATCATCACAGGAAGATTATTTTTGAATTCAATTCTTAAAAAAGAAATTGAATCTACATAGTTTCAAACAATTAAATTAGTAGTGAAATTAAATTCCAAGCTTATGACCATTATGTTTACGTATTTGAGTGGATTAAATACCTCATTTATAACTCAGAACATTCCTTGCTGACATCTTTAATCCAGAGCTTTTCATCAGTCTCGATATATACCAGAGCCTTCCATGAATCATTTTTCACTTTAAGATCTACTCTTATTGCTATATTAATTTGTCATACCTTTCTTAATGCTGGTCTTTTCTGTATTGTTCATTGTCAGAAGTTATAAATCTCTGCATAGATATAAAAAAAAATTGGGGATTTTAATGTCTATGCAAAAAATCATATAATACAAAGTCCATATAAATACAACACTTTTGGAATGTGTAACCCTGTAAATTTTTCATCTGATGTCAGAATTTACACAAGAATAAATCTGTATAATGCTATCTTTCCAATAAGACAATAGGCTAGATATTACTGAAAAAATAACAGCATTTGAACGATGCATGCCGTAATTAGTGCACAAAGCAGCCAGCAACCTGTGGCGAGGAAGAGAGACCCCATGAATTGCGAATCACCACAAGTTGCTGGCCGATTTCTGCCGCTCCGCCGCTAGCTTTGCCATGAGTTTCATGAAGTTACCTCATCTGCACATTAATTACCCATTAAACTCACCACAGAAAGTTAAGTCTAGTAATTATGTGTAATGATAATTGTTAATGTCTGCCAATCAACCTCTCTTGCCCTGAAAGTAAATAATTATAAGTGTGAAGTCTCATTCTTTCAGGTTGTGAATTGTTTTAGATGTTAAAAATGTAAAATTTTAATTTTGCTATTTTTTCTTACTTTTCCTTTCTGTCTCTCTTTTCTTTCTCTCTTAATCCAATCTTTCTCTCTCTCTTTATTTCACTTTCTATACCTGATTTGACATTGAATTCACCCACTCTAATTCACCCACCTTCTCAGTCCTTCCTCTGTTTATTTCTCAATCCTTTAAAATCTCATTGGTTAAGGAGATACACTGTTTGTCCCATTGTTCACCAAGGTCTTAGATGCCCCGTTGCCCTCGCAGCCCTGTTATCAGCTCGCACTTCCAGCAACCTACAGGGTAAAAAATGTTAAAACCTAAACGTGCATGAACAAGTCTAACTAATGAGGCACGCCATGAGATGTTCCACTCCAGCAAAATCTGCCCCGGTAACTGAGGCTGTCTGTTCAGGTGGACATAAAAAATTCCATGGCTCTTTTTAAAGAGTAAGGAGTTTGCTTTATTGTTTCAACAACAACAACTTACATTTATATAACAACAGAGGAGAAGCACTGAAGGAGGATGGTGTGGTCAACCGTATCAAAGGCTTCAGACAGTTCGAGAGGATGAGGAGGGAAGGAGTACCACGGTCACAGAGCATGTCATTTGTGACTTTGATAAGGGCTGTTTCAGTGCTGTGGCAGGGATGGAAACCTGATTGGAGATGTTCAAACATGGTGTTGTGGGAAAGGTGGGTTCGAATTTGGGAGGTGACAACATGTTCAAGGAATTTGGAGAGCAAAGGGAAGTTGGACTGCAAAGTGTTTGGTTTGCTTTTTTATGGCCTTATTAACCTGCGTCGCTACTTTTAGTGATTTGTGTATTTGTACCTTTAGATTCTTATTTTCCAAGTAATATGTGACCTCCTTATTTTTCTTACTAAAATATAATACCTCACACTTATCAATGTTGAAATTCAGTTGCCAATTATATGTCCATTCTGCAAGTAGGCAACACACCCTTCGGAAATTTTGTTAGTGGCTGCAGAGGACGCTATCTATCCCCCTAATTATAGAATCCCCTATCATTACCACATTTCTATTCAGCTTTCCCCCCCCCACAACCCCCACCCCACCCCCCGCCCAACCCTTGGACAGCCTTTCAACCCATGCACCTTGTGGCCGTCCTCCCTGCAGTCTTTCTTCTTGTCCTCACAGGTAGCGAGTACATCGTACCTGTTGGGCAGAACCAATGTCTGCGGGACCTTCTTCTCAACTTCTCCCAAGTCCCTGCTACCCAGTTCCCTGACAATCACACCTTCCCCTTCCTGACCCTGTGCTTTCCTCTGGGGTGTGACTGTGTTCTGGACAAAACCGTCCAGAAATTCCTCTTTTATGTGTTGAAGTGTCTCTAACTTACACTCCAGCTCAATAACTCTGAGCCAGAGTGACTGAAGGCAGAGACATTTCCTGCAGATGTGGGAATCAGGAACAGTTTGCTGTCCACAAACTCCCACATACTACAGTCCCGACACATAGCCTGCCCTACCATCTCTAATATTTTTATTTATGTGTTTATTGATAGCCTGAATTAAAATTAGGTAGACTGCTTTTGTTAAAAAAACAAATTACTTACTGTTTACTCACCTGATTTACTCACCCTCAGAGCTCCTCCTCCATACTCGCCACAACTATTAGGTCTCCTCTTAACCTTCTCTGCTCTAAGGAGAACAATCGCTGTTTCTCCAATCTCTCCACATAACTGAAGTCCCTCATGCCTGGTATCATCCTCGTAAATCTCCTCTGTACTGTCTCCAAAACCTTAACATCCTTCCTAAAGTGTATTGTTCAGAATTGAGCAAGGAGGGCCTTGCCACTGGGCAGCTGAGGAGCAGGAGGAAAAGGAGGAGGAGGAAGAGGAGGAGGAGGAAGTGGCAGGGGAGGAGGAGGAGGAGGAAGAGGAGGAGGATGAAGTGGCAGGGGAGGAGGAGGAGGAGGAAGCGGCAGGGGAGGAGGAGGAAGTGGAGGAGAAGGAAGCGGCAGGGGAGGAGGAGGAAGAGGAGGAGGAGGAAGTGGCAGGGGAGGAGGAGGAGGGGGAGGAGGAAGAGGAGGAGGAGGAAGCGGCAGGGGAGGAGGAGGAAGCGGCAGGGGAGGAGGAGGAAGAGGAGGAAGTGGCAGGGGAGGAGGAGGAAGTGGCAGGGGAGGAGGAGGAAGAGGAGGAGGAGGAAGCGGCAGGGGAGGAGGAGGAAGAGGAGGAGGAAGTGGCAGGGGAGGAGGAGGAAGAGGCAGGGGAGGAGGAGGAGGAAGTGGCAGGGGAGGAGGAGGAAGAAGTGGCAGGGGAGGAGGAGGAAGAGGAGGAGGAGGAAGCGGCAGGGGAGGAGGAGGAAGCGGCAGGGGAGGAAGAGGAGGAGGAGGAAGCGGCAGGGGAGGAAGAGGAAGGGGAGGAGGAGGAAGCGGAAGAGAGGAAACAACCCAGACAGTGCCTTTCTGACCGGGCTGTCCATAATTGATTCATTCGACTGTGGTACCAGTGAACGCAACACCAATTCCTTATTTAACCATAGTCCCACATCTTATCTTCCCTCTGTTACTGACCATCACATTGTTCTCTTGGCCACAATGCTGAAATAAAAGCCACCACAAAGGAACCATTCCAATTCAACTTTATACATCAATCCATCCAATATTATATAAAAAAGTCAAAAAAATCACCCTTGTGCATTCCCTTAGTGCCTGTCTTCAGTGTGGCTTTGCCTGTCCTAGTGCTCCTACGCAGTGCTACCCGAATGGCTGCAGCGTGGCTGGTGGAAGGCTGCTGACTTTCAGTGGGGGAGACTGCAGATGGCCTTGCAGGACGACCTCGAACACCTCTGGGCCTAGAAAGCCCGGCTGTAGAGTGCACCACCTCGGCATGGGTGGCAGCAGTCTTACAGGCAACAGCAAGAGCACTGGTCGGGTGGCAGTGGTGGGAGGATGAATGCTGTCATCCTGAGAGAGAACAGCAGGTTTGTGCTCCATGGAGCCACTGCTATTCTCCTGGGGAGGCGCCTAAGCATTCATAGTAATCTGTTGGAGGACAGATTGCTGGACTGCTCTGACACCCTGCAAGCCCCTTTCCACACTATTTGATGCAGCTACGATGGCAGCAAACTAAGCCTGCATGACAGAAATCTAAGCTTTCACTGCAGCACTCAGACGTTGGGTGGCTTCTGCTTGTGCTACAATGGAAACTAATACATCGGCCATCAGACACTGCATCATGGTTGGGTCCACAAGTGCTCTAATGGAGTTGGCCATCACTTCCATGCTGGAAATCATGGGCTCCAAGCTCTGCGCAAAGCCCTGTATAAGGTTGGTGCTGGACTCCTCCATGCTCCTTGATATTGTACTCAAGCTTTCTGGCAGGCCTGCCAATGCACCAAGCATTTCATTGTGCATACCCATCAGTGTTCTTCTGTAGCCTGCCTCATCAAAGTCCTGATCTGAGTCCTCTGCAGCAGAACTCGAGTGCGACCTCGCCTTCCGTGGAGCTGGTACCTGCGCTATCCTTTCCCACTGCCCTGGCTACAGCCCACTCGTGCCCAGTGACTCACTACGTGCAGATCTCACCTCTAACCTATTCCCTAAACGATGCAGAGTGTCAGTATCTGAGCTATTGGCTGCGAGTGTGAAATCGAGTGATGGTGCATGGATAGAGGATTGGTTAATGGATAGAAAAGAGAGAGTAGGGATAAACGGGTAATTTTCAGTAGGCAGGCTGTAACTAGTGCGGTGCCGCAAGGATCAGTGTTGGGGCCTCAGCTATTTACAATCTATATTAATGACCTGGATGAAGGGGCAGAGTGTAATTTATCCAAGTTTGCTGACAATACAAAGCTAGGTGGGAAAGTGTGCTGTGAGGAGGACACAAAGAGGCTGCAAAGGGATATAGACAGGTTAAGTGAGTGGTTAATAAGGTGGCAGATGGAGTATAATGTGGGGAAATGTGAGGTTATTCACTTTGGTAGGAAGAAAAGAAAAACAGAATATTTTTTAAATGGTGAGAAACTATTAAATGTTGGTGTTCAGAGAGATTTAGGTGTCTTCGTACAGGAAACAGAGTTTGCTTGCAGGTGCAGCAAGCAATTAGGAAGGCAAATGGCATGTTGGCTTTATTGCAAGGGGGTTGGCGTACAAGAGTAAGGAAGTCTTACTACAATTGCACAGGGCTTTGGTGAGACCACACCTGGAGTACTGTGTACAGTTTTGGTCTCCTTATCTGAGGAAGTCACATACTTGCCTTAGAGGCGGTGCAACAAATGTTCACTAGATTGATTCCTGGGATGAGAGGGCTGTCCTGAGGAGAGATTGAGCCTATACTCTCTGCAGTTTAGAAGAATCAGAAGTGATCTCATTGAAACATATAAGATTCTGAGGGGAATTGACAGGGTAGATGCTGTTTCCCCAGGCTGGAGTGTCTAGAACTCGGGGGCATATTCTCAGGATAAGGGGTTGGCATTTAAGACTGAGATGAGGAGGAATTTCTTCACTCAGGGTTGTGAATCTTTGGAATTCTCTGCCCCAGAGGGCTGTGGATACTGAATTGTTGAGTATATTCAAGGAATAGATAGATAGACAGACTTATTTATTTATGGACTTTAGGGGAATCAAGGGATTTAGGGATATGGGGAGCGGGCGGGAAAGTGGAGTTGAGGTCGATGATCAGCCATGACCTTAATGAATAGCAGAGAAGGCTCGAGGGGCCATATAGCCTACTTCTGCTCCTAATTCTTATGTTCTTATGCTGTGTCTTCATCATCAGTTCCTTGGTGACCTTCTATTTCATGCTCCTCTATCCGTGCCTGGTCAGGTGTCAGTTCTTGGCTACCTGAAAGGAGAAAGGAACAAGGTTAAGGTTGTGGTTCTGGCCATGGGCTGAACGATGCCCCGCCCAATAATGGACAGCACCATTTCCTCCATGGGGCTCAGGTTATGCAGGTGAGCTTGTCCCCCGCCAGTTAGGTCCTGCTGACATCAGCTGTGAGCCACCTTTTCCTGCAAGAGAAAGAGAAGTGTGTCAGTGAGTGTAGTGCAATCTGTTTGGGTGATAAGCATGTCATGCTTGAATAGCTGGCAGTGTGTGCAAGGCGTGAGATGTGGGTGTGAGGCTTGCCACAGTGTTAAGTGTGTGACGGTGAGGTGAAGCTATGAGTGTGAGGTATGAGTCACGTTTGTTAGAGATTGTTGGTAGGTGAGTGATGGGGGTGTGGTACATTGAGCAAGTGGTGCAGATGGTGGGATATGGCATTTGAAGATGAATTCACTGACCTTGACCACTCGTGTGACGTCATTAAACTTCTTCCTTCACTGCTTCCAGGTCCTCATGGCTATACTGCTGGTGTTCACCACAGTGGCTATCTGCTCCAATTGGATTTAAGACATTTGCCTGGAGGGCCTCATGGCCCCCTGTGGAAACAGGACCTCTCTTCTTGAGTTGACCTCCTGCACCAAGGTCACCAGTGCTGCATCAGAGAACCTTGGTGCACACTCAGCATAATTATTTTTTTTCCTCCTCTCAATTTCTTCCCCAGTCAGTTGAATGAGCTGCCACAGGCAGAATGCACCTTCCTTTAAAATGTGCAGACTGTCTTTAGGAAGTGCAGGCTAGCTTTAATTAGTGCTAGCCTCGCATGAAATTGGGCCCTTTGCTGAGTGTTCAGCCACTCAGCAGTGCGTTCAGCACTGGGCTGAATGCCACAATCATGTGAATCAGCAAGCAGCACCAAGTTAGCATGCTGCCTGCATTCTTTTGAACGGGCGCGGGGTGATTGTGCATCGTGATCCCAGTGCCTGTTTTCTGGGGCAAACAAATTTCTAGGCTGAGAAGTTATGCTGAACTTCTATCGAATCTTGGTTAGACCACACTTGGAGTACTGTGTACAGTTCTGGTCTCCATATTATAAAAAGGATACAGAGGTACTGGACAGTCCGCAAAAATGATTTACAGGGATGATACCAGAAATGCGAGAGTATACCTATCAGGAAAGGATGAACAGGTTGGGTCTCCTTACCTTGCAAAGAGAAGGCTAAGGGGTGACCTATTAGAGGTCTTTAAAATTATGAAAGGTTTTGATACAGTGGACACAGAAAGAGTGTTTCCACTTGTGGGGAAGAGCAAAACTAGAGGCCATTAATATAAGATAGTCACCAAGAAATCAAATAGGGAATTCAGAAGGAACTTCTTTATCCAGAGGGTGGTGAAAATGTGGAACTCGCTACCACAGGGAGTGGTTGAAGCGAATAGTATAGATGCATTAAAGGGAAAGTTAGATAAGTATATGAGGGAGAAGGGAATAGAGGGTTATGCTGATAGAGTTAGATGAGGAAAGACAGGAGGAGGCTCGAGTGGAGCATACACGCCGGCATGGACTGAATGGCCTGTTTCTGTGCTGTATATTCTAGGCAATTCTTTTATAATAGAGGCATTCTAAATTATGAGGGGTTTTGAGAGAGCAAGTAAGGAGGAATTGTTTCCTCTGGCAAGTGGGTCGGTAACCAGAGGTCATAGATTTAAAATAATTGGCAAAAGGACTTGAGGTCAAATGAGGAGAAATTATTTCACGCAGAGGGTTGTTAAGATCTGAAATCTGAAGAGGTGGAATCAGATTCCACAGGAAATTCCAAAAGGCAATTAGATATGTATTTAAAGAAAACAAATTTGCAAGGTTATGGGGAAAATGTTGGGGTGTGGGACTAAATTGGACAACTCTTTCAAAGAGCCAGAACCGGCATGACAGGCCAATGGCCTCCTTCTGTGCTGTAAGATTCTATAATTATATGATTCTAAAGTCAAAATTAATAGAATATTATGAAAACAGGCTCTCAATCTTTTTTCCCATCCTCTTCTGAAAGCAGTGACTCAGATGATGTATGGTTTCACAGGAGTTGGCATCTTCTCATGCCTCACCCCAGCACCCATTCTTCATATGAATCTAGACAGCAAGGGGCAATTTTAGCCAAATACTTTAGATGCTAAAGAGGTAAAGAGGTGGTCAAGATGGAGTCTTAAGCTTCAATGCCGGTTTAGCCTGTGTTTAGCGCAAGATGCCATCTTGGTAAAGGAGTTGAAGCGCAGGCTAGGAACAGTCACCTGGAAGATCCTTAAGAGGCTGATGAACAATTAAATTGCCTGCTCGCACTCATTAAAAAGGCTGCACGCCATTTTGTTGGATAACGCTTCATTTAATGACCTTTCCTAAAAACAACCAGCTGAACAGGAGTAAACAAGTCGTTGCTGAGTATTTCGAGCACTACTTAAAGCCAGGCTCAGCTTTCACTGTTCACTTGCTGATTGAGATTGACTGACTATACTGCATTTGAGACACATCAGGAGACTTTCTGGGACACTTTGTCAAGGCTTCACCAACACTCTATCAACATTTTTCCCGGAAATTCTCTCAGCACTTAACCTAAAGAGAGTGAGTGCTGTGCTACTCTGCCTTATTGGACACCTTACCGGAATCACCAGGAGAATGGGAGTGGTTGGTCCTGGGAATCTTGCTAGGGGCTCCCTTGGTCAGTATGATGATTTGGAGGAGGAGATGAGGCCTGGAAGAGCAGCACCAGCTGCTACAGGAGGGCAAGGAGGGCTCTCAGCAGGAGGCCCTATCCACCCAGCTATTCAGAGAGAAGTACCCCTACATTCACATGACCCAAGACCAGTGCATGAGGAGACTACACTTTGCCAAGGAGGTCATTACAGAGATCTGTGGCCTCGTGGAAGGAAAGCTTAGACGTTGCAGCACAGCCAGGACTGCATTGCCTATCAAGATTACAGTAGCATTTAAATTTTATGCTACTGGAACCTTCCAGGCTGCCATAGGTGATATAAGTCACATCTCACAACCTTCTGTGCACTTCTGCATAAGAGAGGGCTCTTTGGCTCTAGACGCTTTGAGGAATGATTATATATCATTCCCTATTGCCAGAGAAGACCAGAGGAAGAGAGCAATAGGATTCAACAGGATTGCTGGATTCCTCACAGTTCAGGGAGCCATTGACTGCACACATGTGGCCATGCAAGCCCTTCATTTAAACTCTGAGGTGTTCAGGAACAGGAAGGGTTTCCATTCCCTCAAGGTGCAACTTGTCTGTGACCACCAGCGCGCATCACGCTGGTGAATGCCTGCTATCCAGGGAGCTGCCACAATGCATTTATAAGTCAGTCATCCGTCCCACAAATCCTTGTGCCCCATTGCAATGTGCATGACTGGCTACTAGGAAATAAGGGATACCCTCTGATGCCATGACTCCTGACGCCCCTGAGAAAGCCCCAGACACCAGCTGAGCACTCACACAATGTGAGCCACTCAGCCACCAGGAATATCATTGAGCAGACCATTGGGGTCCTGAAACAGAGGTTTAGCTGCCTTGACCGGTCAGGAGGTGCCCAGCAGTACTCGGCTGAGAAGGTGTCCACATTCATGGTGGTTTGTTGCATGCTCTGCAATCTGGCAATCACGAGAGACCAGCCAGTACCACCAGCAATTGTGCCAGAGCCACAAGAGGAGGAGGAGGAGGAGAAGGAGGAAGAGGAGGTAGAGGAGAGGGACCAGGGGAAAGCACCAGAGGCTTCCAGGTAGATGGTCTGCACCTGGGAGGGACACTCACTGCCATCTAATTGAACAGCGCTTTTGAGAAATGTGGTCCACCATCAGACTCCAGAGCACTGTTGTCACATGATGTGCCTTCCACAACTTAGGATCCATCAGGCAGTCCATCATCTGCACTCAATCATTTCAAGCCCTTCCCCATGAAGATCACAATAAAAAAGACCACCGATTTCACCACTGCCCAATTACCATAATCACTTTATCTACATCAAAAATAAACTATGTAAACATGACAGAACCAATATCACTTAAAAAATATTTAACTATTCACCCTGGTGCTTACCCTTAGTGGCTATCTATAAATGCTCTTACTTAATCTAGTGTTTCTATGACGTGCAACCCCAATGGCAGCAACAGGTGAGGTAAATCGCTGCAGAGAATCTGAAGAGGGTAGTTCAGATGTCCTCCTGGGATGCCCTCGACAGGCTGTGAGCCGTGATGGCCCCGCCTCAGACTGCATCATCTCAGCATGGGCCTCAACAGTCTGGGCCGCCTGGCTGACAGGCAACAGCAAGGATAATGGTGGAGTGGCGGGGAAGGAGCAAAAATGCTGGCATCCAGAGAGAGGTCAGTAGGTTCCTGCTCCATGATTCTCACACCACTACCTCATGGCCTCTGTTCAGCCCACCCAGTGATCTGGTGGAGGACAGATCTCTAGGCATCGGAGACACTCTGCAATCCCTTTCAACCAGGCAGCCCAGAGCCACCATGGCAGCTGCCTAAGCTTCCATTGCAGCCGTTTGCCCTTCCATGCAAGCTGCAATGACTGCAATGTCCTGGCCAATATTTTTCCCTCAATCACTAAAACAGGTTATCTGGTCATTATCACATTCCTGTTTGTGGGAGCTTGCTGTGCACAAATTGGCTGCCGCCTTTCCTCCATTACAACAGTGACTACACTTCAAAAAGTACTTCATTGGCTGTAAAGCACTTTGGAATGTCCGGTGGTTGTGAAAGGCGCTATATAAATGCAAGTCTTGCTTTTTGCAGTGGAAGCTGAGGTCATCAGACTGAGGTCGCTGCATCATGTCAGACTCCACAGGTCACAGGCTGGAAGTTATCAGCCTCTCCACACTAGAGAGGATGCGTTCCAGGCTTTGTGTCCAGCCATGGATCAACGTGGAGGCAAACTCCTCCAACCCCCTAGACACGACCAGTAGGTTTTCAGGCAGGCTCTCCATTGCACCAAGCATTTGGTTTGTTGCACCCATCAGCCTTCTTCTGAAGCGTGGCCCTGCAAGGTCCTTATCTGACTTCTCTACAGCAGAACTAGTATCCGACCTTGCCCGCAACCCCGCCGCCCCCCTCCCCCCCACCCCCGGAAAGGTGGCACCTGTGGTGTCCCTTATACCTTGCGTGTCTGCTGCCCGCTAGTGCCCAGTGCGTCCCATGTGAGGATCCCTCTTCTAAGCTAGCCTCTAAGTTGCACATGGTGCCAGTCTCTGAGCTGGTGCCTGAGACAGTGGTAGCCATTGCCGCAGTGCATTCTTCCTCACGCTCCTGCTCCCCCTCCTCCGGGGGGCGAGGTGGCTGTTGCTCTTCCTGAACTTGCTCCACAGGATGAGGTGCATCTTGCTCCTGGGAGCCTGCAATGATAAAGCTGGAAGGGTCAGGGTGCAGCATGCGTGGCCACTATAGGAGAGTGTGCGATGAGACCATATGGAGCTTGTGAGTGAGGATAGGTTCGGGTGATTAAGAATCAGGAGCAGTGCCTCCTCAAGGAAAGTGATATCATGAAGTTGTGCTTCCCCTCCCCCGGCCAGGTACTGCTGCCGCCTGTTATGCGCTCATTTCTCCTGGAATTAAAAGAGTGGTGATTGTGAATGAGTGTATTTGCAGCTGTGTATTTGTGTGTGTGATGTCTCATGTGGCTGAAGAGCTGTGAGATGTGTGAGTAGTGGCTGTGAAGGATGTAATAGTGTGGGTTGTGTGAATGTCAGTGTATAGTTAGATGGTGGATGAAGTGTCTTGAGGTTGTGATGCTTCAGTTATTGAGAAGTGTGTTGTGAGATGGGATTTTACCTTGACCACTCATTTTATTCGTTTATGGGATGTGGGCGTCGCTGGCAAGGCCAGCATTTATCGCCCATCCCTAATTACCCTTGAGAAGGTGGTGGTGAGCCGCCTTCTTGAACCACTGCAGTCTGGGTGGTGAAGGTTGTTAGATCCGTGATTCTGAGAGTATGCTGTTTTTCAATAACCACACGGATGCTGTAACTTAACGATAAACAGGTATTTACTGGAGGAGGGTAGTCTCAAGACTGGGGGTACAGAGGCATGCGCAAGGCTTATATACAGGTGTGGTCACTGCCAGTACTACAGTATACAGGAGCTGTAAAAGTAGTTCTGTCTTAAAGGCACATACACTACAAAGGTACTCCCACAGTGCTGTTAGGGAGGAAGTTCCAGGATTTTGGCCCAGCAACGATGAAGGATCTGCGATATACTTCTAAGTCAGGATGGTGTGTGACTTGGAGGGGGACTTGGAGGTGGTGGTGTTCCCATACGTCTGCTGCCCTTGTCCTTCTAGGTGGAAGAGGTCGCGGGTTTGGGAGGTGCTGCCGAAGAAGCCTTGGCGAATTGCTTCTGTGTACCTTGTAAATGGTACACACTGCAGCCACAGTGCGCCGGTGGTGGAGGGAATGAATGTTTAAGGTGGTGGATGGGGTGCCAATCAAGCAGGCTGCTTTCTCCTGGATGGTGTCGAGCTTCTTGTTGGAGCTGCACTCATCCAGGCAAGTGGAGAGTATTCCATCACACTCCTTACTTGTGCCTTGTAGATGGTGGAAAGGCTTTGGGGAGTCAGGAGGTGAGACACTCACAGCAGAATACCTAGCCTCTGACCTGCTCTTGTTGCCACAGTAATTATATGGCTGGTCCAGTTAAGTTTCTGGTCAATGGTAACCCCCAGGATATTGATGGTGGGGGATTTGGCGATGGTAATACCATTGAATGTCAAGGGGAGGTGGTTAGACTCTCGCTTGTTGGAGATAGTCATTGCCTGGCACTTCTGTGGCGCGAATGTTACCTGCTACTTATCAGCCCAAGCCTGAATGTTGTCCAGGTCTTGTTGCATACGGGCATGGACTGCTTCATTATCTGAGGAGTTGTGAATGGTGCTGAACACTGCAGTCATCAGCGAACATCCCCATTTCTGACCTTATGTTGGAGGAAAGGTCATTGATGAAGCAGCTGAAGATGGTTGGGCCTAGGACACTGCCCTGAGGAACTCCTGCAGTGATATCCTAGGGCTGTGATGATTGACCTTCAACCACCACAACCATCTTCATTTGTGCTAGGTATGACTCCAGCCAGTGGAGCGTTTTCCCCCAGATTCCCATTGACTTCAGTTCTCCTGGGGCTCCTTGATTCCACACTCAGTCAAATGCTGCCTTGATGCCAAGGGCAGTCACTCTCACCTCACCTCTGGAATTCAGCTCCTTTGTCCATGTTTGGACCAAGGCTGTAATGAGGTCAGGAGCTGAATGGTCTTGGCGGAACCCAAATGGGCATCAGTGAGCAGGTTACTGGTGAGTAAATGCCGCTTGATTGCATTTTCGATGAAACCTTCCATCACTTTGCTGATGATTGACAGTAGACTGATGGGGTGGTAATTGGCTGGGTTGGATTTGTCCTGCTTTTTGTGGAGAGGACATACCTGGGCAGTTTTCCACATTCCCGGATAGATGCCAGTGTTGTAGCTGTACTGGAATAGCTTGGCTAGAGGCGCGGCTAGTTCTGGAGCACAAGTCTTCAGCACGATAGCCGGGATGTTGTCGGGGCCCATGGCCTTTGCTGCATCCAGTGCGCTGAGCCATTTCTTGATATCACGTGGAGTGAATCGAATTGACTGAACACTGACTTCTGTGGTAGTGGGGACCTCGAAGGTAGGTCGATATGGATCATCCACTTGGCATTTCTGGCTGAAGATGGTAGCAAACACTTCAGCTTTCTCTTTTGCATTCACATGCTGGGCTCCACCATCATTGAGGATGGGGATATTCATGGAGCCGCCTCCTGTTTAATGCTCTGGATGTGGCAGGACTGATCTGATCCATTGATTGTGGGATCGCTTAACTCTGTCTATAGCATGTCAAGTCATTACATTTCTTGTGGCACTGGGGCCAAGTCCTGGGGCCAGGGTTCCTGGCTGTCACCTCCTGGGCGATCTCTGCCCACATGTGGCGCATCAGCTGCCCCTGTGGCCTCCTTCCCCCCCGTGGGTAAAGGACATCCCTCCTCCTCTCTACCTCCTCCACCAGGACTTTCAGTGCCACATCGGAGAACCTGGCCGCCCTCTCTCTTGCGCCTTGAGGCATCCTTCCACTCCCAGCCAGCGCACTCCACATCTTCAGTGGAAATGGGTGAATGCAGGCTCCATATACAACTCCTGGAAAAAGGCATCTAGTCAGCTTTTGTGTTCTAAAGCTGTAGTTGACGTTTTCTGCGCCTGCAGGCATGTTCAAATCATGATAATCATTAATTAGCCCAAAAATTATATGCTAAATCCACCCTTTCAAACAGGCATTTCTTATTAGCGCAGCAACCCTTTAGCACCTGTTTTCACTGTTTGGTCAAAATAACCTTGCAAGAATCAGCAGGCTATTTGACCTTGGAGGGCAATCTCCTTGCTCTGCTCACAGCATTGTATTATTCATTTGCCTTTGACGGTTAGAAGGAATTCTACACCTTGAATGAGTTGCCGTAAGATATGGGAGAATATTTCACGTCACAAACAAAAGTCAAATATAAGATTAGGAAAAGTAGTGGTATCATTAAAATGATTCGAACAATCAGCTGTTTTATATGATTCTTGAATATGTCTTTCCTCACCTTTAAGGTGAAAGAATAGGTCTGATCGCTGTGCATCGACCTTGTGAATATGTTCATGATAATACCCTCTGGTTGGTATTTTTAGCAAAATCATAAACATATTGAAAAAGAATGGTTAGGAGTTTGCTAAACATATCGACCAGAGGCACAGGCTATTTTACCATGGTAGCTATTTTCCTCCCACTATTCATGGCACTGTATGAGTCAATTACCGTTGACCCGTAAATGGAATTCTATATCTTGAATACATTGAAATGGACATCTTCATAAGTGCACTGATCATATCACCATATAGCAGTCAGACCAAATGGGGATTGCATACCCTGGCAGAAAGCCGGCTGGGTGAGTGAGGGCGGCAGTAGGAGGCCTGGCTGATTTTATCTACTGGATACATGCCTGCCTGAAACAGGTGGAAAAAGGCAGCTGACCTGCAATTGAAGATCGGCCGCTCTCCAGCGCTCAGGTAAGTTATGAAGAGAAGGGGGATTTCGCCAAAGTCTTGAGCGTGGGAAGGAGGGGAGCCCTGGGAAAAAGAGGCCCAAACCTCCCTCGTCTGGCCCAGAGGAGCACTACTGTTCCTCATGGCCCCATATGGAAAGGTTTAAAACATACCTTAGGTGGCCTCCTCCTCTTTCAGATCAGGTTTCACTGAGCTGGGGTTTCTCGTCCCGCTCCCACATCGTTATCTCTGTTGTCCCCCTAGCATCTATCCTTGGCCTTCTCCTATTTCTCTTCGACATGCTCCTCGGTGACATCATCCAAAAATACAGCATTAGTTTCCACATGTACACTGATGACACCCAGCTCTACCTCACCGCCACCTTTCTCGACCACTCCACTGTCTCTAAATTGTCATACTGCTTGTCCAACTTCCATGCAGAAATGTCCTCCAATTTAATATTGGGAAGACCAAAGCCATTGTCTTCAGTCTCCACCACAAACTCCATTCCCTAGCCACCAACTCCATCCCTCAGCAAAGGCCTGATTTTCATCCCCTTACGCCCCCACCACAATGAATTTCAAGCTCGGCACGGCGCTGAGATCTTTTTCCGTCGCCTTCATTTCCGTGCCCACTTCTTTGGCCAGGAGTCTTTCCCCTGCACAGCTGACACTTTCTCCCGTTTTCAGAATTCTCGTTCTACCTGGCCCCCTCCCTCTACCCTCTTAACTGCTCTAGATCTTTTCATTGCAAACGGCCGGCGTGACATTGGACGTCACTGTCACTGACCTGATCTTCTCTGGAGATCTTCCCTCCACAGCCGCCAACCTCATAGTCCCCCAACCCTGTAGTGTATGTGCCTTTAAGAGCCCCAGGTGTGCTGTAATGCTGGTAATGGCCACTCGGGCTATATAAGCCTGTATATTGTGTATATCCGTTAGAACCCCCCCCCCCCAGACTTTGCTTAGTAAACACCTATGAACCAACTCCTGTCTTCAGTGTCTTATCAACACACGAACACTACAGTGGCGACGAAGTGGAAACGGACTGACCTGCAATTCGGCAGCACCTCAAGGACATCGATTCCTCGGGCGTCCAGAAGACTCAAAAAGTGAGAGAAGCTGTGGTTTCACCAGCTGGCCAAGCTGGTGGCAGGTACTGCGCTAATCCTTCCTGGGCGTCAGGCTGGGGCTCCAGCGGCTGGCTCTACAGCTGAGAAAGGCAGCAAAATCGGAGGCAAGCAATAACGGACTGGGAGGGAGCACTCGGGAGACGGCCGGCGCGGCAAGCAGGTCAGCGTTCAGACCTGCAGAGAAAGTCCGGTGGGAACGAGTCTCCAACTGTAAACAAATAAAATTTAAAAAAAAAAAGAACGGAAACCACGGGAAACAGCGTTGTCATCGGCAGCAGTGGCGGGAAAGCGCGGGAAGCACCATATCTTTGCTGCTGAAAAGAAAGAAAAGCGCGGGAAGCGCCATATCTTTTCTGAAATGCCTAGGTCTGGCAATATTGATGTTTTTGATAGCGAAATAGAGGATTGGACCACATACGTGGAAAGAGTAGAGGTATATTGTACTGCAAATGGAATAGAAGATGAAAAAAAAAGCTTCAGTACTGCTGAACCTAATGGGCGCAAAGGCATACGGGCTGTTACAAAATTGAATCACTCCAGCCAAACCAAAGGACAAGAATTTTAAAGAAATTGTTGATACCCTGCAGGAGCACTTAAACCCTACACCGCTGCTGATAGCGGAACGATTCAAATTCTTCAACAGAAATCAACACAAGAATGAAAGTAACGCTGATTACCTAACCGAATTAAGAAAGCTATCAAAGTACTGCCAATTCGGAGCAGGACTAGCAGATTATCTTCGAGACAAATTCATTTGCGGTCTCTTAAGTGAAGGAACACAAAAAAGGCTGCTTTCTGAAAAAGATTTAACATTGGACAAAGTTTTCAGTATGGCTGTATCATACGAAGCAGCAGCAAGAGGAGCTGCAGAGATACAACAAAAGACACAGGACTTCGGCACCCATGAAATGACACAGGGTTTCGAAAGATGTTATCGCTGCGGCAGATCCACCCATAACCAGAAGGACTGCTGGTTCAAGGACAAAGCATGCAGGCAATGCGGAAAGATTGGAAACATTGCACGGGTATGCCGATCTGGACAAAATAAATCCACAGACAGAAAAAAAAAAATTAATAAAGGAAAGTACAAATGATGATGGACAGTAGCTCTGAAGACCAGGAGAGCGATAGCGACTCCGAAAACAAGAGACTAAGCTGTCTCAAATTACATAATGTACTTGCCAAAGATGATTACCAAACCATTTGGGTTACCCTCATGATAGCAGGGTCCCCAGTTAAAATGGAGCTAGATACAGGATCAGCTCTAACCGTAATAAATCGACGGGATTACGAGAGGCTATTTTCGCATATACCTCTAAAAGACACATCCATTATCTTAAAAACATATACGGGGCAGAAAGTATACCCCAAAGGAAAAATAAGGGTGCCTGTTGTATACAACGGCAAAGAAATACAAAAGTTGTATTTATACATTCTACAAGGTGGTGGTCCACCGTTGTTGGGACGTGAATGGATCAGAAAGATACGTTTAGACTGGCACTCCATTCAGGCACTGACGGTGACCAGTAAGAAAATAAACAATGATGACATCATACCTGAACGATTAAAAGACATCTTGGCCAACGCCAAAGAAGTGTTTCAAGAGAAGCTAGGAACCTTGAAAGGCATCACCGCCTCAATAAAAGTGGAAGATGCAGCAATTCCCAAATTTTTAAAGGCAAGACCGGTGCCATACGCAATTCGTCCAGCAGTCGAGGCAGAGCTGGAGAATTTGGAAAAGGCAGGCGTATTATCCAAAATAGATTGGAGCGAGTGGGCAACACCCATCGTTCCAGTCATGAAAAAAGCATTGAATAATGATAAATCTGAAGAACAGAGAAAAATTCGCATCTGTGGAGACTTCAAGGTGACTGTAAACCCGGTCCTTCACACAGTACAGTATCCTCTTCCGAGGATAGAAGATATTTTCGCCTCACTATCCTGAGGGAAACGTTTCACCAAAATTGACTTGGCACAGGCATATCTACAGATGGAGGTTGAGGAGGCCTCTAAAAAGTATCTCACGATAAACACACACAAAGGCCTGTACCAGTACAATCGACTGGTTTTTGGAGTAGCATCAGCTCCAGCTATCTGGCAAAGAGCTATGGAGCAAGTCCTGCAAGGGATTCCGGGGACTCAATGCTACCTAGACGACATCCTTGTAACAGGAGAAAACGACAACGAGCACCTTGCCAATTTGGAGCAGGTGCTCACTAGGCTGAAAGAACGGGGCCTACGAGCAAATCGCCCCAAGTGCGAATTTTTCCAAAATCAGATATCATATTGTGGCCACATAATTAATAAGGAAGGGTTGCATAAGTCACCTGAAAAAATTGAAGCGGTCATAAAAGCCCCAGCACCTGAAAATGTTTCACAATTAAGGTCGTTCCTGGGATTAATAAATTACTATCATAAATTTTTACCGAACTTATCAACTCTTCTACACCCTCTTAATGAACTTCTACAAACAGGAGTGATTTGGAAATGGAACGAAGGCTGTAAACGTGCCTTCCATAAATGCAAAGACTTAATCACATCCGAAGAAATTTTGGCTCATTACAACCCATCACTGCCAATCAGACTGGCATGCGATGCATCCCCTTACGGCATAGGAGCAGTATTATCCCATAAATTCCCTGATGGCTCAGAACGGCCGATAGCTTTTGCGTCAAGCTCATTAAACTCAGCTGAGCGTAACTATGCCCAAATAGACAGGGAAGCACTCAGCCTGGTATGGGGAGTGAAGAAATTCAACCATTACCTACACGGACAAAAATTTACCTTGTTGACTGACCATCAACCCCTCATCTCCATATTCAACCCTAAAAAGGGTGTTCCCATTATGACAGCGCAAAGGCTACAGAGGTGGTCCCTTTTTCTAGGGGCACACCAATACAACATAGAATACAAAGGATCAAAACAGCATGGGAATGCTGACGGTTTATCGCGCCTACCGTTGCCAACGGTAGAAGAGGCACCTACAGTAGACCCAGTAGAGATGTTCCACTCTACCATAGTGGAATGTCTACCAGTAACAAATTCTGCCATTGAAAGGGAGACGAGAAATGACCCGACTCTCTCACGGGTCTACGATTTAACAGTGAAGGGATGGCCAGCACATGGCGAACCACTGTTGCCAGCATTCTCGCAAAGAGAACAGCTGTCAGTGTGCCGAGGAACCTTGATGTGTGGATCCAGAGTGGTGATTCCACCCCAACTCCAGGATAAAGTGCTAAAGGAGCTTCACGAGGGGCATCTGGGTGGAGTGAAAATGAAGAACCTAGCTAGGGCGTTTGTATGGTGGCCAGGTATCGATGGAGACATCGAAGAAATGACCAAGAGCTGCCTAGGATGCCAGAAGGTCCAAAACGCTCCACCACAAGCCCCTCTACATCCATGGGAGTGGCCCTCATCTCCCTGGCAAAGGGTGCACATCGACTTTGCTGGTCCATTTATGGACTCAATGTTCTTAATCGCGGTTGATGCACACTCCAAGTGGCCGGAGGTAATAAAGATGTCCTCCACCACCACGGAAAAAACCATCACAGTATTAAGGACCATATTTGCCAGGAATGGGCTGCCGGAACAGATATGTTCTGATAATGGACCGCAATTTGTGTCCGAAGAATTCAGAAAGTTCTTAAAAAACAATGGGGTTAAGCACTACACGTCCGCCCCATACCATCCCGCCACCAATGGATTGGCTGAAAGGTTTGTCCAGATCTTCAAGAAGGCCATAAAGGCCATGGGTAATGAAGACATAAAACTTCAGCACAAGGCGGATAACTTCTTATTCGCATACAGGAATGCAACACATATGGTTACCAACCAAACTCCCGCCATGATGTTCTTCAATAGAAACCTAAGATGCCGGCTGGATTTGGTCAAGCCCAACATCAGAAGGGACGTGGACAACCGGCAGTTTCAAGGCATGAATGAAAGGCCAACTAGAACCTTCCAGATAGGTCAACAAGTTTTGGCCCGGGACTACCGTACCGAGAAATGGCAGCCTGGAACTATCTGCACACGACTAGGACCACTGATGTATACCGTGGACATTGGAGAAAGCATAATAAGGTGCCATGCTGACCAAATCATAAAGTCATCCGAAAAGGGACAACCTACACCACAACTCTATACGTCTAACGATGAAGTAGAGATACCCATATCTACCTCCGATCCGGTGATACTGGAACCCGATACTGGCATTCAAGCCGAATCAGCCTTGCCAGAAGAACCTACTACACCACCAGAAACTACTACACCCCCGAGGCGTTATCCAGACCGAGTCAGGAAGCCTCCTGAGAGACTGACTTATAATTAATTAACTACAGCAATGTGTATATTATTTTTCTTATAACATGTAATTAATTACTTAAAATATGATGTACTCGTTAGCTAAAAGGGGAGGAATTGTAGTGTGTGTGCCTTTAAGAGCCCCAGGTGTGCTGTAATGCCGGTAATGGCCACTCGGGCTATATAAGCCTGTATATTGTGTATATCCGTTAGAACCCCCCCCCAGACTTTGCTTAGTAAACACCTATGAACCAACTCCTGTCTTCAGTGTCTTATCAACACACGGACACTACAAACCCCGCTTCTACCTCCTTCCCAAGATCCACAAACAGGACTGCCCTGGTAGACCCATCGGCCTCGATTTTAACTCAGCTGCGGGCTATTGGTGTGTTCCCCGAATTTCGTGTTTCCCACACGAATCTAAATGGATGTGGTCAATTGATGCAATTTTAACTCAATTGGCCAATTGATTTCCAACATGTGGGAAGCCTTTGCAAATGGGTTTGTCATGACTGAAAGTCCCCTCCAATGACGTCATCATTGCTGCTGCATTTAAGGTCCACAGCAAGCCTTGCTTCCTCTGGAGACTGCCAAGCTTTCTCCATTTGATGGCACAGGAACCTGCAGGAACAATGGCCAGCGGGAGGCCAAGAGCAGCTCCTAAGTTTGATGAGGCAGCACTACAGGCATTGGCGGATGGGGCTAGGGCCCACAGGGAGGTCCTGTTCCCTTCATCAGGGAGGAAGAGGCCTCCCAGCCAGACCAAGGCTGTGTGGATACAGATGGCTGGGGAGGTCAACTCCTTGGGGGTCACACGGCGCACCTGGATGCAGTGCAGGAAAAGATTCCATGATCTTCAACGCACTGGAAAAGTAAGTATGAAGTTCCCATCACCCTCAATCTGATCCCCATTGCCTTTCCTCATCAGCACTCAGCTTTAGCAATCTCTTCCTCCACATCCCACTTGACACTCACATCCATGCACCCTTACCCATTCCCTCTCTCTCGATGCTCACATTCACATAACTATTCCACTGTGGGGGACTACGGTCTCCCGCGTAAAGAAATAGGCAACACAGCGAGCTACAAGAAATAGGTCTTTACTCCAACTCTCACAATACAGTACTGAATTCGTAACGTCCGCGAACCTGTGATGACTCACGGATTGGTCACCTGCTGGAACCTGATTGGTTTTCCTTCTCTCAGCAGCAGGCAAGTCTGAACATGCCTTATTCCTCTCAGCTTGCAACTGTCTTGCGGGGGGAGGGGAATACAGCAGTTAAAAGGGGATTATACAGGTTTATCTACATACACACAGTGTTTCCCCAGTGTGGCAACGCCACACCACCATGCAGCCCTCACACTCCCTCTCACTCTGATGCTTTGAATACAACTGACAACACACGGGGAGGGCCCTTGGTCTTGCAACCTCACTCCATCTTTGTCTCCTTCTAAGTATCTATGCTATGCAATCTCTACACGCACTCCTTCATTCTCACTCAACCTCCACTTGTCGCCCTCATTGCAGGAAAAGAGAGCTTCCACTGCAAAAAGAAATAAAAGGGAAAGAACCAGGACAGGAGGAGGCCCACCATCATTAGCCCAGCTCAACCCCTGGGAGGAAACTGTCCTGGAAATTGTCGGGGTTGAAAAAGATGCGCAAGTTGGGGACGGACAGACGGGTGCATCACAGCAAGCTGGTGACAGAAGAGTTTTCCATCTCTCTCATTGACATTGCTGATAATGATTCTGAAGCTATAACAGATGGACTTAAGTTCATCTGCAATATGCAATGAGCATGTAACCTTGACCTCACATCTCTAACTCTCCTTTACTCCCCCACAGGACCATTGAGAGCCCCCGCCCCCACTGTCCAGGAGGAAGAGCCTGAGCTTCCAGACTCCTCAGAGGAATCTGCAACCTCTGAGGGTGCATCGTCAGCAGAAATAAGCACACCCAGCACCAGCGCAGACACTCACACCTCATTGGGACCTTCAGGACATAGAGTAGTGTTGTCACCTGGTGTATCACAGCTCACAAGTGAGCATCAGCAGATTGTGGAGACAGGGACAGCAATGGAGAGTCCTCATCGGAGGGCGCAGGACTCTGCCAGCTCGGCTCAGCTGCATGTCGACCCTCTGCCTCTGGGTCCATCCATAAGATCAGAGGTGATGGAACTCCATGCACAGATGCAGGAGTCTCTGGCAGGTTTTGTCTCTAGGGTCGCTGCAAGTGTGGAGCGAATGGAGGAGTCCATAGCGAACATGAGCAGAGCTTTTGTGGAGTCATTGGCGCATGAACGCATCAACACGGAAAGGATGGCTACCTACGTGGAAATGATTGTTGCCTCTGTGGTAAGGCTGGCTACGGTAGAGGAGAGGAGGGCTACGGCCATGGAGGAAGTTAGTCGCCAGGGTATGGAAAATATGGTGAGTGTTCAGAATAGAATGACATCTCTTAAGGAATGATGGGCATCTATTGAACATAGAAACCAGACCTTCATGGAAGTGCTTCTGAGTAGGACTGCCATTGCAGATACGGGTCCCCATGGCCCCCCTGATGTGCAGCAAGGTGCACTCCAGCCACTTGCAGGCGCGGAGGGGGAGCTGACCCATGAGCGGGAGGTTGGTGGCAGACGTCATGGAAGTGGGGGTTCCTCTCCAGGCGCTCACACTTCCATGCCACTGCAGAGCCCTCGGTCAGAGCCCCACCGGAGTCCACACCCAAGTGAGATAGATGTCTCAACCCCTGCACAGCCTCAGGAGCAGCAGACTGTTGACGAGTCCTCAAAGGCTCGCCACCCCAGAGGACGTCTGCCAAAGGTGTCGAGACAGGAGCAGCAGGAAAGTGAGCAAGGGGCCTCCACATCTGCTGAAGCCACAGGGGAACCACTACGTAGGAGCACGCATAAGAGGAAAATAAAGCACAAGTAGTCACAAGGGTAATCACTTGGGTGAAATTTTATGTATTGTTAAAAAAAGCCATCAGATGAATTCTGTCAATAAAATGTCTGATGGCTACTGCTGTATTTGTGGCATGTGTCATTTCGCGAATGGGACATTCACATTGACGGCTTAGGATTACTTGCAATTGTCAGTATGCTGGACAAATAGCTAGGAATCTGCAGGTCTTGGCCATTGTCGATGCTCAGGTAAGAAGCTGTGAGGCAAAAGTGCTTGATTGGCTAGGCTAAGCAAATCTGGCCAGGATGAGTGCGTTCCTTGCATCCTGGGCAGCAATGTTCTGGCGTAATGCTGCCGCTGGTTGTTGGTCCTAGTCCTGGTCACTGGTCCTGGTCGCTGGTAGCTGGTACTAGTCCTGGTAGCTGGTCCTGGTCCTGGTCCTGGTAGCTGTAGCTGGTCCTGGTCGCTGTAGCTGGTCCTGGTAGCTGGTCCTGGTAGCTAGTCCTGGTAGCTGGTCCTGGTCCTGGTAGCTGGTCCTGGTAGCTGGTCCTTGGTCCTGGTTGCTGGTCCTGGTTTTTGGTAGCTGGTCCTGGTAGCAGGTCCTGGTCCTGGTAGCTCGTCCTGGTAGCTGGTCCTGGTCCTGATCCCGATAGCTGGTCCTGGTTGCTGGTGCCGGTCACTGGTCCTGGGCCTGGTCCTGGTAGCTGGTCTGGGTCCTGGTAGCTGTAGCTGGTCCTGGTAGCTGGTCCTGGTAGCTGTAGCTGGTCCTGGTCCTGGTAGCTGGTCCTGGTAGCTGGTCTGGGTCCTGGTAGCTGTAGCTGGTCCTGGTGCTGGTAGCTGGTCCTGGTAGCTGTAGCTGGTCCTGTTTGCTGGTCCTGGTCCTGGTCCTGTTTGCTGGTCCTGTTTGCTGGTCCTGTTTGCTGGTCCTTGTCGTAGTAGCTGGACCTGGTCCTGGTAGCTGTAACTGGTCCTGGTAGCTGGTCCTGGTCCTGGCAGCTGGTCCTGGTCCTGGCAGCTGGTCCTGGTCCTAGTAGCTGGTCCTGGTAACTGGTCCTTGGCCTGGTAGCTGGTCCTGGTCCTGTTCCTGGTAGCTGGTCACTGGTCCTGGTAGCGGTAGCTTGTCCTGGTTGCTGGTCCTGGTTCTTGGTCGCTGGTCCTGGTAGCTGCTCCTGGTCCTGGTAGCTGGTCCTGGTCGCTGTTCCTGGTCGCTAGTCCTGGTCCTGGTAGCTGGTCCTGGTTTTTGGTCGCTGGTCGCTCGTCCTGGTAGCTGGTGCCGGTCCTGGTAGCTGGTCCTGGTAACTGGTCCTGGGCCTGGTCGCTGGTCCTGGTAGCTGGTCTGGGCCCTGGTAGCTGTAGCTGGTCCTGGTAGCTGGTCCTGTTTGCTGGTCCTGGTGCTGTTTGCTGGTCCTGTTCCTGGTCCTGTTTGCTGGTCCTGGTCCTGGTAGCTGGACCTTGTCGTAGTAGCTGGACCTGGTCCTGGTAGCTGTAACTGGTCCTGGTCGCTGGTCCTGGTCCTAGTAGCTGGACCTGGTAGCTGGTCCTGGTCCTGGTAACTGGTCCTGGTCCTGGTCCTGGTATCTGGACCTGTTCCTGGTAGCTGGTCACTGGTCGCTGGTCCTGGTCCTGTTCCTGGTAGCTGGTCCTGGTCCTGGTCGCTGGTCCTGGTCCTGGTATCTGGACCTGTTCCTGGTAGCTGGTCACTGGTCGCTGGTCCTGGTCCTGTTCCTGGTAGCTGGTCCTGGTCCTGGTCGCTGGTCCTGATAGCTGGTCCTGATAGCTGTAGCTTGTCCTGGTCGTTGGTCCTGGTCGCTGGTCCTGGTCCTGGTAGATGTCCTGGTAGCTGGTCTGGGTCCTGGTAGCTGTAGCTGGTCCTGGTGCTGGTGCTGGTAGCTGTAGCTGGTCCTGGTCCTGTTTGCTGGTCCTGGTGGCTGGTCCTGGTAGCTGTTCCTGGTCCTGATAGCTGGTCCTGGTAGCTGGTTCTGGTTGCTGTAGCTGGTCCTGGTCCTGCTAGGTGGTCCTGGTCGCTGGTCCTGATAGTTGGTCCTGGTCCTGGTAGCTGTAACTGGTCCTGGTAGCTGGACCTGGTCCCGGTAGCTGTAGTTGGTCCTGGTCCTGGTAGCTGCTCACTGGTAGCTGGTCCTGGTAGCTGCTCGCTGGTCCTGGTAGCTGGTCCTGGTCCTGGTAACTGGTCCTGCTCCTGGTAGCTGGTCCTGGTAACTGGTCCTGGTCCTGGTAGCTGTAGCTGGTCCTGGTCCTGGTAGATGGTCCTGGTAGCTGGTCCTGGTAGATGGTCCTGGTAGCTGGTCTGGGTCCTGGTAGCTGTAGCTGGTCCTGGTAGCTGGTCCTGGTCGCTGGCCATTGGTCATGGTCCTGGTAGCTAGTCCTGGTCCTGGTAGCTGGTCCTGGTAGCTGGGAGCTGGTAGCTAGTCCTGACCCTGGTCGCTGGTCACTGGTCCTGGTAGCTGGTCATGGTAGCTGGTCCTGGTAGCTGGTCGTGGTAGCTGGTCCTGGTAGCTGGTCCTGATCCTGGTAGCTGGACATGGTCCTGGTAGCTGGTCCTGGTAGCTGTAGCTGGTCCTGTTTGCTGGTCCTGGTGGCTGGTCCTGGTCCTGGTAGCTGTTCCTGGTCCCGATAGCTGGTCCTGGTACCTGGTCCTGGTAGCTGGTTCTGGTTGCGGTAGCTGGCCCTGGTCCTGGTAGGTGGTCCTGGTCCTGGTAGCTGGTCCTGATAGTTGGTCCTGGTCCTGGTAGCTGTAACTGGTCCTGGTAGCTGGACCTGGTCGCTGGTCCTGGTAGCTGGTCCTGGTAGTTGTAGTTGGTCCTGGTAGCTGTAGCTGGTAGCTGGTCCTAGTAGCTGCTCGCTGGTAGCTGGTCCTGGTAACTGGTCCTGGTAGCTGCTCCTGGTCCTGGACCTGGTAGCTGGTCCTGCTCCTGGTCCTGGTAGCTATAGCTGGTCCTGGTCCTGGTAGATGGTCCTGGTAGCTGGTCCTGGTCATGGTAGCTGGACCTGGTCGTGGTAGCTGGTCCTGGTAGCTGGTCTGGGTCCTGGTAGCTGTAGCTGGTCCTGGTAGCTGGTCCTGGTCGCTGGTTCTGGTAGCTGGGAGCTGGAAGCTGGTCCTGGTCCTGGTAGTTGGTCATGGTCCTGGTCGCTGGTCACTGGTCCTTGTTAGATCCGTGTGTTAATGGAGACACGGATTGCAGGAGTTGATTTAACAAGTGTTTACTGAACAAAGTCTGGAGGTGAACTAACTACACAAGACGCTACACAGGCTTATATACCCGAGTGGTCACTACTGGTACTACAGTATACAGGAGCTTCAAAAACATAGTTCCTCTTAAAAGGTACATACACTACAATTCCTCCCCTTTTAGATAAATAGTACATAACATTTTAAGTAATCATTAAATAACATTTTTACAAGAACAATAATATACACATTTGCTGAAGTTAATCAATTACAAATTCAGTCTCTCTGGAGGCTTCCTGACTCGGTCCGGATAACGCCTCCGTGGCGTAGTAGGTTCTTTTGACAAGGTCGATTCGGCTTCAATGCTAGTGTCGGGTTCATCTGGTTCCAGTATCACCGGATCGGAGGTAGATACTATGGGTATCTCTGCTTCATCACTAGGCGTATAGAGCTGTGGTGTAGGTTGTCCTTTTTCGGATGACTCTATGATCTGGTCAGCATGGCGCCTTATTATGCTTTCTCCAATGTCCACGGTATACATCAGCAGTCCTAGTCGTGTTCAAATAGTTCCAGGCTGCCATTTCTCGGTACGGTAGTCCCGGGCCAAAACTGGTTGACCTATCTGGAAGGTTCTAGTTGGCCTTTCATTCATGCTTTGAAATTGCCGGTTCTCTGCGTCCCTTCTGACGTTTGGCTTGACTAAATCCAGCCGGCATCTTAGTCTTCTATTGAAAAACACCATGGCGGGCGTTTGGTTTATAATCACGTGTTGCATTCCTGTACGCAAACAAGAAGTTACCTACCTTATGTTGTAGATTTATGTCTTCATTACCCATGGCCTTTATGGCCTTCTTGAAGGTCTGGACAAACCTTTCAGCCAATCCATTGGTGGCGGGATGGTATGGGGTGGACGTGTAGTGCTTAACCCCATTGTTTTTTAAGAACTTCCTGAATTCTTCAGATACAAATTACGGTCCATTATCAGAACAGATCTGTTCAGGCAGCCCATTCCTGGCGAATATGGTCCTTAATACTGTGATGGTTTTTTCCGTGGTGGTGGAGGACATCTTTGTTACCTCCGGCCACTTGGAGTGTGCATCCACCACGATTAAGAACATCGAGTCCATAAATGGACCAGCAAAGTCGATATGTACCCTTTGCCATGGAGATGAGGGCCACTCCCATGGATGTAGAGGGGCTTGTGGTGGGGCATTTTGGACCTTCTGGCATCCTAGACAGCTCTTGGTCATTTCTTCGATGTCTCCATCGATACCTGGCCACCACACAAACGCTCTGTCTAAGTTCTTCATTTTCACTCCACCCAGATGCCCCTCGTGAAGCTCCTTTAGCACTCTATCCTTGAGTTTGGGTGGAATCACCACTCTGGATCCACACATCAAGGTTCCTCGGCACACTGACAGCTGTTCTCTTCTTTGCGAGAATGCTGGCAACAGTGGTTCGCCATGTGCTGGCCATCCCTTCACCGTTAAATCGTAGACTCGTGAGAGAGTCGGGTCATTTCGCGTTTCCTTTTCAATGGTAGAATTTGTCACCGGTAGACATTCCACTATGATCGAGTGGAATATCTCCACAGGGTTCACTGTAGGCGCCTCTTCCACCATTGGCAACGATAGGCGCGATAACCCGTCAGCATTCCCATGCTGTTTTGTTCCTTTGTAATCTGTCATATTGGTGTGCCCCTAGGAAAAGGGACCACCTCTGTAGCCTTTGCGCTGTCATAATGGGAACGCCCTTTTTAGGGTTGAATATGGAGATGAGGGGTTGATGGTCAGTCAACAAGGTAAACTTTTGTCCGTGTAGGTAATGGTTGAATTTCTTCACCTCCCACACCAGGCTGAGTGCCTCCCTGTCGATCTGGGCATAGTTACGCTCAGCTGAGTTCAATGAGCGTGACGCAAAAGCTATCGGCCGCTCCGAGCCATCAGGGAATCTATGTGATAATACCGCTCCCACGCCGTAAGGGGATGCATCGCACGCCAGTCTGATTGGCAGTGATGGGTTGTAATGAGCCAACACTTCCCTGGACGTGATCAAGCCTTTGCATTAATGGAAGGCATGTTTACAGTCTTCGCTCCATTTCCAAACTACTCCCGTTTGTAGCAGTGCGTTAAGCGGGTGCAGAACCGTCGACAAGTTTGGTAAAAATTTATGATAGTAATTTACTAATCCCAGGAACGACCTTAATTGTGAGACATTTTCAGGCGCTGGGGCCTTTACGACCGCTTCAATTTTTTCAGGTGACTTATGCAACCCTTCTTTGTTAATGACATGGCCACAATATGATATTTGTTTCTGGAAAAATTCGCATTTGGGGCGATTTGCTCGTAGGCCCCGTTCTCTCAGCCTCGTGAGCACCTGCTCCAAGTTGGCAAGGTGCTCGTTGTCGTTTTCTTCTGTTACAAGGATCTCGTCTAGGTAGCATTGAGTCCCCGGAATCCCTTGCAGGACTTGCTCCATAGCTCTTTGCCAGATAGCCAGAGCTGATGCTACTCTGAAAACCAGTCGATTGTACTGGTACAGGCCTTTGTGTGTGTTTATCGTGAGATACGTTTTAGAGTCCTCCTCAACCTCCATCTGTAGATATGCCTGTGCTAAGTCAATTTTGGTGAAACGTTTCCCTCCGGATAGTGAGGCGAAAATATCTTCTATCCTCGGAAGAGGATACTGTACCATGTGAAGAACCGGGTTTACAGTCACCTTGAAGTCCTCACAGATGCGAACTTTTCTCTGTTCTTCAGATTTATCATTATTCAACGTTTTCTTCATGACCGGGACGATGGGTGTTGCCCACTCGCTCCAATCTACCTTGGATAACACGCCTGCTTTTTCCAAATTCTCCAGCTCTGCCTCGACGGCTGGACGAATTGCGTATGGCACCGGCCTTGCCTTAAAAAACTTGGGAATTGCCGCATCTTCCACTTTTATTGAGGCGGTGGCGCCTTTCAGGGTTCCTAGTTCCTGTTGAAACACTTCTTTGGCGTTAGCCAAGATTTCTTTTAATCGTCCAGGTATGACGTCATCATCGCTTTTTTTCTTACTGGTCACCGTCAGTGCCTGAATGGAGTGCCAGTCTAAACGTATCTTTCTGATCCATTCACGTCCCAACAACGGCGGACCACCATCTTGCAGAACGTATAAATACAACTTCTGTATTTCCTTGCCGTTGTATACAACAGGCACCCTTATTTTCCCTCTGGGGTATACTTTCTGCCCCGTATATGTCTTCAAGACAATGGGTGTGTCTTTCAAACGTATATGCGGAAATAGCCGCTCGTAATCCCGTCGACTCATGACGCTCAGAGCTGATCCTGTATCTTGCTCCATTTTGACTGGGGACCCCGCTATCGTGAGGGTAACCCAAATGGTCTGGTAATCTTCTTTGGCAATTACATTATGTAATTTGAGACAGCTTAGTCTCTTGTTTCCGGAGTCGCTATCGCTCTTCTGGTCTTCAGAGCTACTGTCCGTCATCATTTGTACCTTTCTGTACTTTTCCTTATTGACCTTTTTACTGTCAGCGGATTTCTTTCCAGATCTGCATACACGTGCAATGTGTCCCATTTTTCCGCATTGCCTGCATGCTTTGTCCTTGAACCAGCAGTCCTTCTGGTCATGGGTGGATCTGCCGCAGCGATAACATCTCTCGAAACCCCGTGTAATTTCATGGGTGCCGAAGTCCTGTGGCTTTTGCTGTATCTCTGCAGCTCCTCTTGCTGCTACTTCATATGATACAGCCACACTGAAAGCCTTGTCCAGTGTCAAATCTTTCTCAGAAAGTAGTCTTTTCTGTGTTCCTTCGCTTAGGAGACCGCAGACGAATTTGTCTCGTAGAGAATCTGCCAGTCCTGCCCTGAATTGGCAGTGCTTTGACAGCTTTCGTAATTCGGTGAGGTAATCAGCGTTACTTTCATTCTTGTGCTGATTCCTCCTGAAGAATTTGAATCATTCCGCTATCAGCAGCGGTGTTGGGTTTAACTGCTCCTGTAAGGTATCAACAATCTCCTTAAAATTCTTGTCCATCGGTTTGGCTGGAGTGATCAAGTTTCGTAACAGCCCGTATGTCCTTGCGCCCATCAGATTTAGAAGCACCGATGCCTTTTTATCACCCGCTACTTCATTCGCCTTGCAATATACCTCCACTCTTTCCACATATGTGGTCCAATCTTCTATATCACTATCAAAAGCAGTAATATTGCCAGTCATCGGCATCTTGAAAATCTAAAATGGCGCTTCCCGCGCTTTTCTTTCTTCCCCGCCGAGTTAAGATGGCGCCTCCCGCGCTTTCCCGCCGCTGCCAACGCTGTTCTCCGCGGTTCCCGTTGCGACCTGCAGCTTTTCGCGGTATTTCTATTTTTTTTTATATATCACTTCAATAGTTTCTCCGTTACTTGGAGAACCATTCCCGTCATGGAGCGGATCCTCTGGGACTTTCCCCTCCCTCTGCTCGGTCCGAACGCCGACCTGCTTTGCAGCACTGGCCGCGCCCTGAGTGCTCCACCCTCTCTCTCTCTTTGCTTCTGCTTCCCGACTCGCTGCCCGGCCCCGTTGCAGAGCCACCCGATCGAGCTCTAGCCCGCCGCAGCCCAGGAAGGATCAGTGCACTACCTGCCACCAGCCTGTTTAGCTGGGGAAACCAGACTGGAGACCAAGCCTGGCCCTTGTTTTCAAGTTTCTTCGAGTTATTTTTATTTTTTATTTTTTTCTGGCTTCGACCTTCGTCTGAGGAATCGATCCCCTTGAGGTGCTGCCGAATTGCAGGTAAGTTCGTTTCTAACTCGTTGCCACTGTTAGATCCGTGTGTTAATGGAGACATGGATTGCAGGAGTTGATTTAACAAGTGTTTACTGAACAAAGTCTGGAGGTGAACTAACTACACAAGGCGCTACACAGGCTTATATACCAGAGTGGTCACTACTGGTACTACAGTATACAGGAGCTTCAAAAACATAGTTCCTCTTAAAGGTACATACACTACAGTCCTGGTCCTGGAAGCTGGTCCTGGTAGCTGGTCCTGATCCTGGTAGCTGGACATGGTCCTGGTAGCTGGACCTGGTCCTGGTAGCTGTAGCTGGTCCTGGTCGCAGGTCCTGGTCGCTGGTAGCAAGTCCTGGTCCTGGTAGCTGCAGCTGGTCCTGGTAGCTGGTCCTGGTAGCTGGACCTGGTCCTGGTAGCTGGACCTGTTCCTGGTAGCTGGCCCTGGTAGCTGGTCCTGGTCATCGTCGCTGGTCCTGGAAGCTGGTCCTGGTATTTGGTCCTGGTAGCTGATCCTGGTCCTTGTCCTGGTAGCTGGTCCTGGTCCTGGTAGCTGGACATGGTCCTGGTAGCTGGTCCTGGTCCTGGTAGCTGTAACTGGTTAAGGTAGCTGGACCTGGTCCTGGTAGCTGGTCCTGGTAGTTGATCCTGGTCCTGGTAGCTGGTCCTGGTCGCTGTAGTTGGTCCTGGTCCTGGTAGCTGTAGCTGGTCCTGGTAGCTGTTCCTGGTCGCTGCTCCTGGTCCTGGTAGCTGGTCCTGCTCCTGGTCCTGGTAGCTGTAGCTGGTCCTGGTCCTGGTAGATAGTCCTGCTAGCTGGTCCTGGTCATGGTAGCTGGACCTGGTCCTGATAGCTGGTCCTGGTCACTGGTCCTGGAAGCTGGTCCTGGTATTTGGTCCTGGTAGCTGATCCTGGTCCTTGTCCTGGTAGCTGGTCCTGGTAGCTGGACATGGTCCTGGTAGCTGGTCCTGGTCCTGGTAGCTGTAACTGGTTAAGGTAGCTGGACCTGGTCCTGGTAGCTGGTCCTGGTAGTTGATCCTGGTCCTGGTAGCTGGTCCTGGTCGCTGTAGTTGGTCCTGGTAGCTGTAGCTGGTCCTGGTAGCTGTTCCTGGTCGCTGCTCCTGGTCCTGGTAGCTGGTCCTGCTCCTGGTCCTGGTAGCTGTAGCTGGTCCTGGTCCTGGTAGATAGTCCTGCTAGCTGGTCCTGGTCATGGTAGCTGGACCTGGTCCTGATAGCTGGTCCTGGTCACTGGTCCTGGTAGCTGGTCACTGGTCATGGTCCTGGTAGCTAGTCCTGGTCCTGGTAGCTGGTCCTGGTCCTGGTAGCTGGTCCTGGTCCTAGTAGCTGGTTCTGGGAGCTGGGAGCTGGTAGCTGGTCCTGGTCCTGGAAGCTGGTCCTGGTAGCTGGTCCTGATCCTGGTAACTGTAGCTGTAGCTGGTCCTGGTAGCTGTAGCTGGTCCTGGTCGCTGGTTCTGGTAGCTGGTCCTGGTAGCTGTAGCTGGTCCTGGTAGCTGGTCCTGGTCGCTGGTAGCAGGTCCTGGTAGCTGCAGCTGGTCCTGGTAGCTGGTCACTGGTCCTGGTCCTGGGAGCTGGACCTGTTCCTGGTAGCTGGCCCTGGTAGCTGTAGCTGGTCCTGGCCATGGTCCTGGTCGCTGGTCCTGGTAGCAGGTCCTGGTAGCTGGTAGCTGGTCCTGGTATTTGGTCCTGGTCCTGGAAGCTGATCCTTGTCCTGGTAGCTGGTTCCTGTTAGCTGGTCCTAATCCTGGTAGCTGGTCCTGGTCCTGGTAGCTGGTCCTGCTAGCTGGTCCTGCTAGCTGGTCCTGGTAGCTGCAGCTGGTCCTGGTAGCTGGTAGCTGGTCCTGGTAGCTGGACCTGGTCGCTGGTCCTGGTAGCTGGACCTGGTCGCTGTAGCTGGTCCTGGTAGCCGGTCCTGGTATTTGGTCCTGGTATTTGGTCCTGGTAGCAGGTCCTGGTATTGGGTCCTGGTAGGTGGTCCTGGTCCTGATAGCAGGTCCTGGTCCTGGTAGCTGGTCCTGGTCCTGGTAGCTGGTCCTGGTCCTGGTAGCTGCAGCTGGTCCTGGTCACTGTAGCTGGCCCTGGTCCTGGTCCTGGTAGCCAGTCCTGGTAGCTGGACCTGGTGCTGGTAGATAGTCAAGGTCCTGGTAGCTGGTCCTGGTCCTGGTAGCTGTAGCTGATCCTGGTCCTGGTAGCTAGTCTTGGTTGCTGGTCCTGGTAGTTGGACCTGGTCCGGATAGCTGGTCCTGGTAGCTGGTCGCTGGTCCTGGTAGCTGGTCCTGGTGCTGGAAGCGGGTCCTGGTCCAGGTAGCTGTAGCTGGTCCTGGTCCTGGTAGCTGGTCCTGGTCGCTAGTCCTGTTACTGGTAGCTGGACCTGTTCCTGGTAGCTGGACCTGGTCCTGCTAGCTGGTCCTGGTAGCTGGTCCTGATCTTGGTCCTGGTCGCCAGACCTGGTAGCTGTATGGTCCTGGTCCTGGTAGCTGTAGCTGGTCCTGGTCGCTAGTCCTGGTTGCTAGTCCTGGTAGCTGGTCCTGGTCCTGGTAGTTGGACCTGGTCCTGGTAGCTGGTCCTGGTAGCTGGTCCTGGGTCGCTGGTCCTGGTAGCTGCTCCTGGTCCTAGTAGCTGGACCTGGTTCTGGCCCTGTTAGCTGTAGTTGGTCCTGGTCCTGGTAGCTGTAGCTGGTCCTGGTAGCTGGTAGCTGGTCCTGGTTCTGGCAGCTGGACCTGGTAGCTGGTCCTGGACCTGGACCTGGTAGCTGGTCCTGGTCCTGGTAGCTGGACCTGGTAGCTGTAGCTGGAAGCTGATCCTTGTCCTGGTAGCTGGTTCCTGTTAGCTGGTCCTGATCCTGGTAGCTGGTCCTAGTAGCTGTAGCTGGTCCTGGTCTTGGTCCTGCTAGCTGGTCCTGGTAGCTGTAGCTGGTCCAAGTCCTGGTCACTGGTGCTGGTCGCTGGTAGCAGATCCTGGTAGCTGGTCCTGGTAGCTCGTAGCTGGTCCAGGTAGCTGGTCCTGGTAGCTGGTCCTGGTCTTGGTAGCTGGACCTGGTCACTGTAGCTGGTCCTGGTCCTGGTAGCTCGTCCTGGTAGCCGGTCCTGGTACGTGGTCCTGGTATTTGGTCCTGGTAGCAGGTCCTGGTATTGGGTCCTGGTAGGTGGTCCTGGTCCTGATAGCAGGTCCTGGTAGCTGGTCCTGGTCCTGGTAGTAGGTCCTGGTAGCTGGTCTTGGTCCTGGTAGCTGGCCCTGGTCCTGATCCTGATAGCTGCAGCTGGTCCTGTTCACTGTAGCTGGCCCTGGTCCTGGTCCTGGTAGCCAGTCCTGGTAGCTGGACCTGGTAGATAGTCAAGGTCGTGGTAGCTGGTCCTGGTAGCTGTAGCTGATCCTGGTCCTGGTAGCTGGTCCTGGTAGCTGGTCGCTAGTCTTGGTTGCTGGTCGTTAGTCCTGGTCCTGGTAGCTGGTCCTGGTCGCTGGTCCTGGTAGTTGGACCTGGTCCTGATAGCTGGTCCTAATAGTTGGTTCTGGTCCTGGTTGCTGGTCCTGGTCCTGGTAGCTGGTCGTGGTCATGGTAGGTGGTTCTGGTAGCAGGTCCTGGTAGCTGGTCGCTGGTCGCTGGACCTGGTAGCTGTAGTTGGTCCTGGTAGCTGGTCATGGTCCTGGTAGCTAGTCCTGGTCGCTGGTCCTGGTAGCTGTAGCTGGTCGTGGTCCTAGTAGCTGGTCCTGGTAGCTGGTCCTGGTAGCTGGTCGCTGGTCCTGGTAGCTGGTCCTGGTCCAGGTAGCTGTAGCTGGTCCTGGTCGCTGGTCCTGTTACTGGTAGCTGGACCTGGTCCTGGTAGCTGGACGTGGTCCTGCTAGCTGGTCCTGATCTTGGTCCTGGTCGCTGGTCCTGGTCCTAGTAGCCGGACCTGGTAGCTGGTCCTGGTCCTGGTAGCTGTATGGTCCTGGTCCTGGTAGCTGTAGCTGGTCCTGGTCTTGGTAGCTGGTCCTGGTAGCTGGTCCTGGTAGCTAGTCCTGGTAGCTGGTCCTGGTCCTAGTAGCCGGACCTGGTAGCTGGTCCTGGTAGCTGTATGGTCCTGGTCCTGGTAGCTGTAACTGGTCCTGGTCCTGGTAGCTGTAGCTGGTCCTGGTAGCTGGTCCTGGTAGCTGGTCCTGGTAGCTGGTCCTGGTCGCTGGTCCTAGTAGCAGGTCCTGCTCCTGGTAGCTGGTCTTGGTCCTGGTAGCTGGTCCTGGTAGCTGGTCCTGGTCTTGGTAGCTGGTCCTGGTCTTGGTCCTGTTCCTGGTAGCTGTTCCTGGTAGCTGGTCCTGGTCGCTGGTCCTGGTAGCTGGTCCTGGTAGCTAGTCCTGGTAGCTGGTCCTGGTCCTAGTAGCCGGACCTGGTAGCTGGTCCTGGTCCTGGTAGCTGTATGGTCCTGGTCCTGGTAGCTGTAACTGGTCCTGGTCCTGGTAGCTGTAGCTGGTCCTGGTCTTGGTAGCTGGTCCTGGTAGCTGGTCCTGGTAGCTAGTCCTGGTAGCTGGTCCTGGTAGCAGGTCCTGGTAGCTGGTCCTGGTCGCAGGTCCTGCTCCTGGTAGCTGGTCTTGGTCCTGGTAGCTGGTCCTGGTCCTGGTAGCTGGTCCTGGTCTTGGTAGCTGGTCCTGGTCTTGGTCCTGTTCCTGGTAGCTGTTCCTGGTAGCTGGTCCTGGTCGCTGGTCCTGGTAGCTGGTCCTGGTAGCTGGTCCCGGAGCTGGTCCTGGTAGCTGCTCCTGGTCCTTGCTCCTGGTCCTGGTAGCTGGTCGCTAGTCCTGGTTGCTGGTCGCTAGTCCTGGTCCTGGTAGCTGGTCCTGGTCCTGGTCCTGGTCCTGAAGCTGGACCTGGTCCTGCTAGTTGGACCTGGTCCTGATAACTGGTCCTGGTCGCTGGCCGTGGTCGTGGTAGCAGGTCCTGGTAGCTGGTCCTGGTAGCTGTAGCTGGTCCTGGTCCTGGTAGCTGTAGCTGGTCCTGGTAGCTGGTCCTGGTAGCTGGACCTGGTAGCTGGTCCTGGAAGCGGGTCCTGGTCCTGGCAGCTGGACCTGGTCCTGGTAGCTGTAGCTGGTCCTGGTAGCTGTAGCTGGTCCTGGTAGCTGGTCCTGGTCACTGGTCCTGGTAGCTAGTCCTGTTACTGGTAGCTGGACCTGGTCCTGCTAGCTGGACCTGGTCCTGATAGCTGGTCCTGGTCCTGATAGCTGGTCCTGGTAGCTGGTCCTGGTAGCTGGTCCTAGGTCGCTGGTCCTGGTAGCTGGTCCTGGTAGCTAGTCCTGGTAGCTGGACCTGGTTCTGGTCCGGTTCCTGGTAGCTGTAGCTGGTCCTGGTAGCTGGACCTGGACCTGGTAGCTGATCCTGGTAGCTGTAGCTGGTCCTGGTCCTGGTAGCTGGTCCTGGAAGCTGGTCCTGGTCCTTGTCCTGGTAGCTGGTCCTGGTAGCTAGCCCTGTTACTGGTAGCTGGACCTGGTCCTGGTAGCTGGTCCTGGTAGCTGGTCCGGGTCCTGGTAGCTGTAGCTCGTCCTGGTAGCTGGTCCTGATCTTGGTCCTGGTCGCTGGTCCTAGTAGCCGGACCTGGTAGCTGGTCCTGGTCCTGGTCCAGGTAGCTGTTCCTGGTAGCTGTAGCTGGTCCTGGTCCTGGTCTTGGTAGTTGTAGCTGGTCCTGGTAGCTGGTCCTGGTCGCGCTAGCAGGTCCTGTTCCTGGTAACTGGTCCTGGTAGCTGGTAGCTGGTCCTAGTAGCTGCTCCTGGTCCTGGTAGCTGGACCTGGTCCTGGTAGCTGGTCTGGGTCCTGGTAGATGTAGCTGGTCCTGGTAGCTGGTCCTGATCTTGGTCCTGGTTGCTGGTCCTGGTCGCTGCTCCTGGTCGCTGGTCCTGGTAGCTGGTCATGGTCCAGGTAGCTGGTCCTGGTAGCTGGTCATGGTCCAGGTAGCTGGTCCTGGTCTTGGTAGCTGGTCTTGGTCCTGATAGCTGGTCCTAGTCCTGGTAGCTGCTCCTGGTAGCTGGTCCTGGTCCTGGTAGCTGGTCCTGGTAGCTGCTCCTGGTAGCTGGTCCTGGTAGCTGGTCCTGGTTGCAGGTCCAGGTCCTGGTAGCTGGTCCTAGTCCTGGTAGTTGGTCTTGGTCCTGGTACCTGGTCCTGGTAGCTGGTCCTGGTCCTGGTAGCTGGTAGCTGGTCCTGGTCGCTGGTCGCTGCTCCTGTTAGCTGGTCCTGGTAGCTGGTCCTGGTCCTGATAGCTGGTCCTGGTCCTGGTAGCTGGACCTGGTAGCAGGTCCTGTTCCTGATAGCTGGTCCTGGTCCTGGTTGCAGGTCCTGGTCCTGGTAGCTGGTCTTGGTCCTGGTAGCTGGTCCTGGTCCTGGTAGCAGGTCGCTGGTCCTGGTTCAGGTAGCTGGTCCTGGTAGCTGGTCCTAGTAGCTTGACCTGGTCCTGGTCTTGGTAGCAGGTCTTGCTGTAGCATTGCACAGATGTCAGTCACTACCTCTCGCGAAAGTCGGAGCCACCTTTGGCACTGCTGCTCAGTTATGTTGAAGTAGCTGACCCTGTGTCTGTAGATCCTGTTTGGGGGGGTATCTCCTGCGCTGACGGGCTTCCAGGCACTGCCCCCTTCTGGCCTGTGCTGCCTCAGGTGGGTGAGCAGCAGCCTGTCGCTCCTGCTGCTGTTGTTGGTGCTGCTGTTGTTCCTGGTTATGCTGCTACCGCGCCTGGTGCTCAAGCTCCTCTAATGCCCAGGAGGGAAGTAAAATATATGGCTCCTATGCTTCTGGTATATGCCTCCGTTGAGGAAGCGGAGTGAAGCTGGCGAGAGGGGTTTCTCAGGAGGCCTCACTGGAGATGGGTGTGAGGCACCAACCATCCACAGGTATGGTTAAGCCTTCTAAAAGTTGCCCCAGACCGGAGACCACTAAGTCCTGCCACCTGCAAATCATAGCTGATCAAATCTCCTCTTTAATGGTTGACCTGCAGTTGATAGTCAGCAATCCAATAATGCTCCCACCAGGTTTCACAGTCGTGATTCCCACTAGGCGTGTTTTACGTGGGAAAGGGTTAAAAGTGCAAGGGACTGTTAAAATGGCATTATAGAGTGGTGATTAATGGCCTTAAAAACCAGTTCCGCCTGTTGGATGCGGGACGGATTTGGGACCATCAGACACGCCTGAGTAAAAATGGCTCAGAGTCAGGAACCAGGCGGGGGGGTCTCGCCCACCAGGTTTTGCGATTTTAACCCCCTGCACGCCTCTAAGCCCGCCTCCACGGCTCAGTTAAAATCGAGGCCATCGTTTCAGACTATTCTTGCCCTATGGAACTTATCTCTTCCCATCTCATAATAACATAAGAAATAGAAGCAGGAAGGAGTAGACCATTTGCCCTTCGAGCCTACTCCACCATTCAACAAGATCATGGCTGATTTTCTACCTCATCTCCACTTTCCTGAACTATCCCCATATCTCTTGATTCCCTTAATATTCAAAAATCTATTGATCTCTGTCTTGAATATGCTCAACGACTGAGCCTCCACAGCCCTCTGGGGTAGAGAATTCCAAAGATTCACCACCCTCTGAGTGAAGAAATTTCTCCTCATCTCAGTCCTAAATGGCCGACCCCTTATTCTGAGACTGTGACCCCTGGATCTAGACTCCCCAGCCAGGGGAAACATCCTCCCTGCATCTACCCTGTCAAGCCCTGGAAGAATTTTGTATGTTTCAATGAGATCACCTCTCATTCTTCTAAACTCTAGAGAATATAGACCTAGTCTACTCAATCTCTCCTCATAGGACAATCCCCCCATCCCAGGAATCAGTCTGGTGAACATTCGTTGCACTCCGTCTATGGCAAGTATATCCTTCCTTAGGTAAGGAGACCAAAACTGCACACAATACTCGACTCTGTTTTTCTCCCCTTGTCCAGTCTCTTCCCACCTACATCCGCGACTCTTCCAATGCCCTCCACCACTTTAACAGTTTCCAGTTTCCTGGTCCCAACTGTCTCCTTTTCACTATGGACGTACAATCCCTCTACACCTCCATCCCACACCAGGACGGCCTGAGGGCGCTCCGCTTCTTCCTTGAACAAAGGCCCAACCAGTCCCCATCCACCACCACCCTCCTCCGCCTGGCTGAACTTGTTCTTTCATTGAACAACTTCTCCTTTGGCTCCACTTGCTTCCTCCAAATTAAAGGTGCTGCTATGGGAACCCGCATGGATCCTAGCTATGCCTGCCTTTTCGTGGGATATGTGGAACATTCTTTTTCCAGTCCTACTCATGTCCCCTCCCTCACCTCTTTTTCCAGTACATTGATGACTGTATCAGTGCAGTTCCCTGCTCTCGCTCTGAACTAGAAAATGTCATTCATTTTGCTTCCAATTTCCAAACTTCCCTCACCTTCACATGGTCTTTCTCCGACTCTTCTCTTCCTTTCCTCAACTTCTTTGTCTCCATTTCTGTGGATAGGCTATTGACAAACATTTACTATAAACACACTGACTCCCACAGCTACCTGGACTATACTTCCTCCCACCCCGCATCCTATAAGGACTCTATTCCATTCTCCCAGTTTCTCCGTCTCCGCCGCATCTGCTCTGATGATGCCACCTAGTACTAGTGCTTCCGATATGTCTTCCTTTTTACTCAACCGAGGTTGACAGACACAGCCCTTGACCGTGTCCATTTTATTTCCCGCACTTCTGCTCTCACCCCTTCCCCTTCCTCCCAGAATCACGATAGGGTTCCCCTTGTCCTCACCTTTCACCACACCAGCCTTCACATTCAAAGGATCATCCTCTGCCATTTCCACCACCTCCAGCATGATCCCACCACCAAACACATCTTCCACTCCCCTACCCTTTCAGCATTATGAAGGGACCGCTCCCTCCGCGACACCCTGGTCCACTCCTCTATCACCCTCAACACCCCTTCCCCTTCCCACAGCATCTTCCCGTGCAAGCGCAGGAGATGCATTACCTGCCCTTTTACCTCCTCCTTTCCCACTGTCCAGGGCCCCAAACACTCCTTCCAGGTGAAACAGCGATTTACTTGTACTTCTTGCAATTTAGTATACTGTATTCGCTGCTCACGATGCGGTCTCCTCTACACTGGGGAGACCAAACGCAGATTGGGTGACCACTTTGCGGAACACCTCCATTCAGTCCGTAAGCATAACCCTGAGCTTCCGGTCGCCTATCACTTTAATTCTCCGCTCCACTCCCACTCTGATCTCTCCATCCTCGGCCTCTTACACTGTTCCAACGAAGTTCAATGTAAGCTCGAGGAACAGAATCACATCTTTTGATTAGGCACTTTACAGCCTTCTGGACTCAACATCGAGTTCAACAATTTCAGACTATGACCTTTGCCCCTTGTTTTTCACATGACAGCTGTTGATGATTCTGCTATTCCCATTTACACCTCTTCTAGACCCATCTTTTGTTTCTTAACTTGTCCTATTACCATCTCCTTTTGCCTTGCACCATCATCCCTTTTGTCTTTTAATCTCTCCTGCCTTCAATCCTATCACAGACCTTCCCTTTTGTTCTTTCCTCCCCTCCTCCCTTTCCTTACCCTTGCTTAAAAATCTGTTACTTCTCTAACTTTTTCCAGTTCTGAGGAAGGGTCATCGACCTGAAACGTTGGCCTAGAAATTGGGTTCTGGTCTTGCCAGGGCTGTAGCGCCAGAAAGTTTGCGCCAGCGGTAATGCGGCAGCGCGCGACGAAAATTCGGGTGCGCCGGGCCCAGACGGCGGCGGGCGCTAAAACCCTCCTTTAGCGCCTCAAAACGGGCGTGAACTTGGGTTTCCCGGCGCTAATCCCCCGCTGCGGCACCCGATGCGGTGCGGCAGGCGGGGGAACTGCAGGCCTCCTCCTCCTGTTAAGGAGGAGCTGCCTGCAGCCGACAACTGTCCGGCGGATTGACCCGACATCTGAGCCCGGCACCTCGGGGAAGTGCCGGGCTCGCCTGAGACACTGATCAGGGCCGCGGGGGGGGAATGCAGGAGTCCGGGAAGGGAGGTGCGGGCAGGCGGCCGCCGGGAACGCGGCCGGCCGCCGCTCCACCTTTATGCGCCGGCGCACACTGGGGGAAGACTCTGTTGCCAGAGTCTTAGTTGCGCCTGCCACGGGCGAGGCGGGCGCAACTGAATTTCGGCTTGGAGCCGGGTTACCACAGCAACCGGGACGCTGCGCACACCGATGACGTCAGCGGTGCCGGCGCAGCGCTACCGGTGCAACGCCGATTTAGGGCCCCAGGGAATTTCTCAACTGGCCATAACTCCGGCGCTAGGCCCTCTAGCGCCTCAAATGCGGCGCTAAGCCTACTGAATTTCTAGGCCGTTAACTCTGTTTCTCTCTCTACAGATGCTGCCTGACCTGCGGAGTATTTCTAGCATTTTCTGTTTTTAACTCCATCCCTCTCCCTGGCAACTGTCTGAGGCTGAACCAGGCTGTTCGCAATTTTGATGTCATATTTGACCCTGAGTTGAGCTTCTGACCACAAACAATGCCATCACTAAGACCGCCTATTCCCACCTCCGTAACATGCCCAACTCTGTCCCTGCCTCAGCTTGTCTGCTGGTGAAACCCTCATCCATGCCTTTGCTACCTCTAGATTTAAATATTCAAATGCACTCCTGGCTGGCCTCCCACATTCTACCCTACGTAAATTTGAGGTGATCCAAAACTCGGCTGCCTGTGTCATAACTCGCACCAAATCCCGTTCACCTATCACCCCTGTGTTCGCAGACCTACATTGACTCCCAGTTAAGCAACACCTCGATTTCAAAATTCTCATCCTTGTTTTCAAATCCCTCCATGGCCTCACCCCTCCCTATCTTTGTAATCTCCTCCAGCCCTACAACCAATGTTCCCTCTGATTTTTTTTATTTTGTGCGCGGTCTCTTTAAATTTGCTGCGTGTTATCTTTACCAGCGCCAACAACTGGTGTGCGGCCTACGTGGGACCTCAGGATCGGCCACGCACTTTAGGAGGAACGTTGCCTACAACCCTCTAAGATATCTGTGCTCTTCCAATTCTGGCCTCTTGAGCATCCCCGATTTTAATCGCTCCAACTTTGGCAGCCGTGCCTTCAGCTGCCTAGGCCTTGAGCTCTGGAATTCCCTCCCTAAACCTCTCAGCTTCTCTACCTCTCTTTCCTCCTTTAAGATGATCCTTAAAACCTACCTCATTGACCTGCCCTAAAATCTCCTTATGTGGTTCGGTGTCAAATTTTGTTTGATAACGTCCTTTGAAGTGCCGTGGGATGTTTTACCATGTTAAAAGGTGCTATATAAATGCATTTTTGTTGTTGTTGTAAAATGCCATAAGGGTCCTACATACTTCGTATGACTCTAATTTGCATAAAAGTACATTGCTCTAGCCTGATTCAGGCGGGCGCTGAACAACCCCAAAAACAAGCGGTATTGAAGTCTCTGTGGGGTGGTAATGGAGTGGGAAATTGACCCGCTCCATTTTAAATCCTGCCAGACGATGGAACTAAAATCCCTCCCACGACTGTTTTCAGTTGGCTGCAGGCCTATGTATTTAGGACAGGCTTCACTGTACTAAAATGAATTGCAGACCTCCTGTTCAGTAAGTTCTTCATTAGTAAACTTTACACTAATCATTCTTTTTCTGTAATCAATTATAGATATTGAAACTACAAATATACATTTTGTCATTCATTCTCATATAAACATAGCTGACCTCTGATTAAGAGTTTTGATAGGTACTCTTTTCTGTAGAAATATCAACATGTAACTCTCAGTCTATATATAGCGATCAGATGCACATTTGCTATTAAATAAATACCTTTGTTTTTCATGACATTAGTTATCACCTTACCTAAACCATGAGCTCTTTTCCTGCAGCACAAAGATTCTAAAGGCGTGTCTTCCAGTTTTTTCCTCACATAACTCAACAATCCCAGAAGATTGTGACCTTAATTCAAAATTCCAATATTTGCCAACAACTTCAGTGAGGCAGAAAACAAATTGCAACAGCTGCAAGTTGACAAGGTCACACAATCCCGTGTCATGTAATACCTACACTAAATAAGGCAGTAGAAGCACTTAGAAATGATCGGATTTCATCTGTGATAACCATCACTCTGTTTAACAAGTGTACTCAAATCAATTTATTTGATAAATCAGACAACGTTTCTGTTGCAATATTGGACCATATTTTATTCTTTAAAAAACAGAAATGACCCTTTTTCATTGTAAATAATGAAAAAAGTATCAAGCAGTCAGGATGCATGAGGCAAAATAAACGAAATGGTACAATTTTAAAGGGGTGCAGAAACAGAAACCTGAGGGGTTACGCACACCAATCTTTGATGGTGGCAGGACAAGTTGAGAAGACTGTTAAAAAGTGTAATGTATGTACCTTTAAGGGGGAGAACTACTTTTTACAGCTCCTGTATCCTGTAGTACCGGCAGTGACCACACCTGTATATAAACCCTGAGTAGTGATCTGTACAGTCAGTTGCAGTTTGACCCCTCATTCAGTAAACACCTGTTGATCGTTCCCTGCAGTCTTTGTCTGATTATTGAAGGGCACAACATTAAGATACACGGATCTAACATTGGCGACAACGCAGATTCGAACCTACCTGCAACTCTGCATCACCTCCCAGGGATTCGCTCCTGGAGAACAGTGGAAGGAGGTCGAGTCCAGAAGCACGGGCGTCGACCACGGGCAACCGCCCAGTCATCCAGCAGAGATTTGAGCATCGCAGGGGAGGCTGTCGAGAGCCAGGCTTGGCTTTCCAGTCACGGTGGTCCAGCGAAACGGGCTGGCAACAGGTACTGCACAGACCCTTCCCAGACAGCGGCGGCTAGAGCTGACCGAGCAGCACAGAAAAAGGCCGAGCAGCGTCGACGGGGGAGAAAAGAGGGCAGAGCGCACAGGGTGCAGCCGGTGTTCAGGACCGAGCGACGTCAACTGGGAGAGAGACGAGAGAGAGCAGAGCGCAGCCGGTGTTCAAGGGCCGAGCAGCGTCAACGGGGGAAGAGAGGCGCGCAGGAAAACGCGAGGCGCTGCCATTGCCACAAGGACGGCAGAGAGCGGCATTGGCAGCAGCGCAGGAGCAGCACACGAAACCCACAGGGCATCGCTATTTGCCACGAGGACCGCCGAGAGCGGCGTTGGCAGCAGGGCGGGAGACGCCATTTTAAGCCGCAGCGGGGAAAAAAGGAAGGCACAGGAGACGCCATTTTAAGCCAGTCTAACCACACCCAAAAATGCCGAAGAGTGGCAGTATCACAGCGTTCGATAATGAAGTCGAAGATTGGACGACATATGTCGAACGCATAGAAGTATGCTGCAAGGCGAATGAAGTGCCAGATGACAAGAAAGCGCTGGTATTGTTGAATTCAATGGGTGCAAAAACATATGGCTTACTACGAAACCTAGTAACCCCAGAGAAGCCAGTAGAAAAGGATTTTGAAAACAGTGTCAATCCTACAGGACCACTTAAACCCCACACCGCTGCTGATAGCAGAAAGATTTAAGTTTCACAAAAGGAACCAGCATAAAGATGAAAGTAATGCTGAGTATTTAACGGAACTGCGCAAGCTATCGAAACACTGCCAGTTTGGAACGGGACTAGCAGATACTTTAAGGGACAAGTTTGTATGTGGGCTTCAAAGTGAAGGAACCCAGAAACGGCTTCTATCAGAAAAGGATCTTACGCTGGACAAGGCTTTCAGCATTGCAGTATCACACGAAGCAGCAGCACGGGGCGATGCAGAGATACAATGGAGACCGCAAGAATATGGCACAAATGAAATGTCATACGGAACAGTAAAGTGCTATTGCTGCGGCAGAACAACACACGACCAGAAGGATTGCTGGTTCAAGGACAAAGTGTGCAGACAGTGTGGAAAAGTAGGACACATAGCAAGAGTCTGCAGGTCGGGAAAGAAAACCAGCAGCAAGAAATCTCCACAGGAGAAGTACAAGAAGGTACATAAGGTGACGGAGAGTAGTTCAGATGAACAGAAGAGTGATACAGACTCCGGAAGCAAGGAGCTGGGTTGTCTGAAACTACATAATGTGATCAAAATGGAGGATTTTCCAAACTATCTGGGTCACGCTCAAGATAGACAGAGTCCAAGTGAAAATGGAATTGGACACAGGATCAGCCCTAACAGTCATAAACCGAAGGGACTACAAGCGGCTATTTTCACATATACCCTTGAGAGATACAAAGATTGTCTTGAAGACGTAAATGGGGAAAAATGTTTACCCCAAAGGAAAAATAAGGGTGAACGTTATATATAACAAGGAAACACCAAAAATGGACCTATATGTATTGCCAGATGGAGGACCACCACTACTAGGACGTGAATGGATCCGGAAGATACAGCTAGATTGATATTCCATACAAGCACTGACTGTAGATGCCAAAAAGGATGATGACGTCACACCTGGACGACTATCAAAAATGCTAACTGACGCACAAGAAGTGTTCCAGCAGGGACTCGGAACACTAAAAGGCATAACAGCGATGATCAAAATAGAGGAAAATGCAAGCCCAAAGTTTTTTTTTTTTTTTTTTTTTTTAAGGCCAGACCGGTATCTTATGCGATCCGCCCAGCTGTCGAAGCAGAGCTGGAAGGTTTGGAACATTCAGGAGTACTGTCCAAAGTGGACTGGAGCGAGTGGGCTACACCCATCGTTCCTGTAATGAAAAGGTCGTTGAGTAATACGCCTCGGGAACCAAAGAAGGTTCGCATCTGTGGGGACTTTAAGGTGACAGTGAACCCAGTCCTTCACACTGTACAATATCCGCTTCCGCGGATTGAAGACATTTTCGCCTCACTATCTGGAGGGAAACGCTTCACTAAGATTGATCTGGCCCAGGCGTACCTGCAAATGGAGGTTGAAGAAGCCTTGAAACAGTACCTTACGATCAACACTCATAAAGGTCTCTACCAATACAACCAGCTGGTGTTCGGGGTAGCATCAGCTCCGGCTATTTGGCAAAGGGCAATGGAACAAGTCCTGCAAGGGATTTCAGGGACCCAGTGTTATTTGGACGACATCCTGGTCACGGGCGAAAATGACAGTGATCACCTCGCCAACCTGGAGCAGGTGCTCACTAGATTGAAGGAATATGGGCTCCGAGCTAATCGCCACAAATGCGAGTTTTTCCAGAAGCAGATCTCGTATTGTGGCCACGTTATTGATAAAGAGGTGTTACATAAGTCCCCTGAAAAGATTGAGGCAGTAGACAAGGCTCCAGCACCGGAAAATGTGTCACAACTGAGGTCGTTCCTCGGGCTGGTGAACTACTACCATAAGTTCTTGCCGAATTTGTCTACCGTGCTACACCCACTGAACACCCTACTGCAAACGGGGGTACCATGGAAGTGGAGTGGCGAATGTAAACGAGCTTTCCAGAAGAGCAAAGCATTGATCACATCAAAAGAGGTGTTGGCTCATTTCAACCCAGCACTACCAATTCAGTTGGCGTGTGATGCATCACCCTATGGCATTGGAGCGGTGCTGTCGCACAAATTCCCGGACGGCTCGGAGAGGCCAGTAGCCTTTGCGTCTCGGTCACTAACCTCAGCCGAGCGTAACTACGCCCAGATTGACAGGGAGGCCCTCAGCCTAGTGTGGGGAGTGAAAAAGTTCAATCACTATCTGCACGGGCAGAAGTTCACCTTGCTGACTGACCACCAACCACTTGTCTCCATCTTTAATCCAAAGAAGGGCGTTCCGGTGATGACTGCGCAACAGCTACAAAGATGGTCCGTTTTTCTAGGGGCGCACCAATATGAAATCGAGTATAAGGGCATGAAAACGCTGATGGGCTATCACGCCTGCCACTGCCTACTGCGGAGGAAGCACCAGCAGTGGATCCTGTCGAAATATTTCATTCGACTATAATTGAATGCTTGCCAGTAACTAACGCTGGTATAGAGAAGGAGACCCGAAATGACCTGACACTGTCTCGGGTATATGATTTGATGGTGAAGGGATGGCCAGCACATGGCGACTCACTGTTGCCAGCATTCTCATCCAGAAGAGAACAGCTGTCAGTATGCCAGGGGACCTTGATGTGTGGAACCCGAGTGGTAATTCCACCCAAGTTAAGGGAGAGAGTGCTCAATGAGCTTCACGAAGGTCTTCTGGGAGGGGTGAAAATGAAAAGCCTTGCTAGGGCTTATGTGTGGTGGCCAGGGATCGATCAGCAAATCGAGGACCTGACAAAGAGCTGCTCAGGATGCCAGAAGGTCCAAAATGCACCACCACATGCCCCTCTACACCCATGGGAGTGGCCCTCATCTCCATGGCAACGGGTGCATATTGATTTTGCTGGTCCATTCATGGACTCAATGTTTTTAATAGCCGTGGATGCGCACTCAAAATGGCCTGAGGTGATCAAAATGTCCTCCACCACCACGGAGAAAACTATTGCAGTCCTACGGACCATTTTTGCCAGGAACGGCTTGCCAGACCAGATTTGCTCTGATAACAGACCACAGTTTGTGTCCGAAGACTTTCGAAGATTTATGAAAAGGAATGGGGTAAGGCATTACACATCCGCCCCGTATCATCCAGCCACAAATGGATTGGCCGAGAGGTTCGTACAAACCTTTAAAAAAGCAGTAAAGGCCATGTGCGATGACGACATTCCACTGCAGCATAAGGTGGACAATTTCCTGTTAGCCTACAGAAATGCGACACATGCAGTCACCAACCAGGCCCTGGCCATGATGTTCTTTGACTGAAGGTTGAGATCTCGTCTGGATTTGCTCAGACCAAATGTACGAAGAGATGTTGAGAGTAAGCAATTCCAGCACATCAATGAGAAGCTGACAAGGAGCTTCAATGTAGGGCAACCAGTCTTGGCCCGTGACTACCGAACAGAGAAATGGCAACCAGGAACGATATGCACATGGCAGGGGCCACTAATGTACACAGTGGATGTTGGGGAGAACATTGTGAGACGCCATGCTGACCAGATCCTAGAGTCACAGGAACGAGTCAACCCCATGTCTCGGCCATACGTACCTGGTGAGGAACCCGATGTACAGGTCGCATCTACCTCAGAAACAATAGCATTGGAAGCTGATGAATCAACTGACGACAGGGTGTTAGAATCGCCTCCGCACCAAGAGCGAGACACTCGGGAAAGGCGTTATCCAGAAAGAATCAGGAAGCCTCCCCAAAGACTGAATTTATAAATAGACCATTTTCAGTTAATGTTGCATGTTAAAAGTGTTAATTGTAATTAGTTGATATTTAATTGTTAAATGAGTGTTATGGTACTGTTAATCTAAAAGGGGAGGAATTGTAATGTATGTACCTTTAAGGGGGAGAACTACTTTTTACAGCTCCTGTATCCTGTAGTACCAGCAGTGACCACACCTGTATATAAACCCTGAGTAGTGATCTGTACAGTCAGTTGCAGTTTGAACCCTCATTCAGTAAACACCTGTTGATCGTTCCCTGCAGTCTTTGTCTGATTATTGAAGGGCACAACATTAAGATACACGGATCTAACAAAAAGCACATGAGGTCCTTGGCTTTATTACTAGAGGCAGAGAGCACAAAAACAAGGAAGTTATGCTAAACCTTTATAAATTACAGGTTAGGCCTCAGCTAGGGTACGGTGTCCAATTCTGGGCACCACACTTTAGGGAAGAATGTCAAGGCCTTGGAGATTGTGCAGAGAAGATTTACTAGAATGATATCAGGGATGAAGAACTTCAATTATGTGGAGAGACTGGGATTGTTCTCCTTCGAGCAGAGAATGTTAAGGGGAGATTCAATAGAGGTATTCAAAATTCTGAATAAAGTAAATAAGGAGAAACTGTTTCCATTGTCAGGTAATTGTCTGTAATCAGTTGACAGAGGTTTAAGGTCATTAACAAAAGAACCAGAGGGGAGTTGAGAAGAATTGTTTTTCCGCAGCGAGTTGTTGTGATCTGGAATGCACTGCCTGAAAGGGTGCTAGAAGCAGATTTAATAGTAAATTTCAAAAGGGAATTGAATAAATACTTGAAAAGGAAAAGTTTACAGGGTTATGGGAAAAGAGCAGGGGAATGGGACTAGATCTTTCAAAGTGCCGGCACAGGCATGATGGGTTGAATGGCCTCCTTCAGTGCTGTATGATTCTATAACAAGGCTCCACTAGCACTTCTGAAGCAACTGATAAGTCACTTAATCCGTACAATTGTCAAAGTGTTTGCCAATCCAGCTGTGGAGTGTCCAATTTTCAGTAAGTAGCTCAATGAAAATTTAGAAACTCCTGAGTACCCACAAGACCCTGCATGTCCTGACATTTCTGCTCAATAATGGTTTGAAATCCATTGTTATGAATTGAGATCTGCCACCGTGTCTACTCAGGTTCAGTGGCGTCAATCACTCCCTTAAACAGTGTGGTTGCCAGTTTTTCTTCCCAAATTTGACTCCTATTGCCCTGTACCTGCTACTACGAGAGCAAGACCAGCGAGTCTAACAATGACACTGCCCTGTATACTGGACCAGATCTCTGTGGTTTAAAAACATGAACTCCTAATCTATCCAAAGACCGACCAGGTTCACTCGTGGTGAGGTGTTGTCTGATTCGATTCATAAGCTGCTTAATTCCACAGTAGGTAAAATGTACTGAGCGCAGAGTATGATGAGAGTCACTTGGCACAATTGGTTCAACTTATGTTCGCATAAAGAGCATGCATATGCTAGCCCACCGCAGTGGGCCATGTACTTAACATGAAAACTCAAACTCTTCCTGACCAGGGCAGTGGTCGTCCTCCTGCAGTCTACTACCGCCCGACTCCCCTTGCAACATTTTAGCTGCTTTTCTCCTTTCGCTGACTTTTTTGGATATCTATGTAGAATCTTAAAGAGCCTCCTTTCAAAGATGTGTAGACAACAAAGAAGTTTGTCAACACCAAGGTGCCAGATATCTGCTAATTGACCAGATATTGCTGATGAATGGGAATTGGTTGAGATCTGTGCAAAGCAGCTGCCTATCCTGCATTTAAATCACTTCCCCTACCCTCCAATCGAGGGCCAACCCAGCATAGGGCTGTCTGGGAAAAATACTTCCTTTTTGGCAATCTGCTGCCCAAAACACCTATTACACATTGCTTATATCCAAAGCGGGAATTTATCCGACAATGTGGAAAACTGCCCAGCTATGTCTTGTCCACAAAATGCAGGACAAATCCAATCCAACTAATTACCGCCCCATCAGTCTACACTCAATCATCAGTAAAGTGATGGAAGGGGTCTTCAACACTGCTATCAAGTGACACTTACTCATCAATAACCTGCTCACTGATGCTCAGTTTGGCTTCCACCAGGACCACTCCAGCTCCCGACCTCATTATATCCTTGGTCCAAACATGGACAAAAGAGCTGAATTCCAGAGGTGAGCGGAGAGTGACTGCCCTTGACATCAAGGCAGCAGTTGACCAAGTGTGCCATCAAGGAGCCCAAGTAAAACTGAAGCCAAAGGGAATCAGATACAAAACTTTCCACCGGCGTCGTGCCCCGTTTGGGGCGATAACTTTTGTGGAGCGCAAAAGTATCACCGGGCGCTACACAACTGATTCCGAAGGAAACTTCTGATTTAGCGCTCCAGGAGGGAAGTGGAGCACTAAATCAAGAGCTAACACTTCCCTTAACGCGCTAAAGAGAGCGAGAGTGGCGGTAGCAGCAGATCACTGCACAATGTCCCGTGCAGCGCTGCCGGATTCACAGGTTCCTTCCCTCCCTTGCGGTCATTGAAGGCTAAGGCTGGAAATGGTCGGTGGCGGCACCTGCGATACATGCATAGCAGCCCCAAGCACTCTAAGAGAGTGCAGGGCTGATCAATCGCGGGCTGGAAAAAAATCAAAATACAGCACACTGGGGACTTTATTAAATTTTGGCCTACCTGACCACCACTGCCTTTAATTAGCACTCCCCAAGCAGCCAGCTGAGGTGACAACGCCTCCTGCAGCTGCCGTTGTTGATGCCCGGCGATGCTGCAGGGGGCGGAAGCAAATTTTACATCTGGGATGATAACGGGGCACTGTGCATGATCTCTGGGGCACAGGAGATCGAGGCAGTGCGATTTAGCGCCAGCGCTAACCCGCCATGGAAGTTCACGGATGTCGGTAATTTTGCCGCGCCCAGTCGGTAAGCCCCCAGAGGCGCTAACGGGAAGTCTTAAGAGTGTGGCATCAAGGAGCCCTAGTAAAACTGAAGTCAATGGGAATCAGGGGAAAACTCTCCATTGGCTGGAATCATACCTAGCACAAAGGAAGATTGGCCAATCATCTCAGCCAAGGACATCACTGCAGGAGTTCCTCAGGGCAGTGTCCTAATCCCAACCATCTTCAGCTGCTTCATCAATGACTTTCCCTCCATCATTAGGTCAGAGGTGGGGATGTTTGCTGATGATTGCACAGTGTTCAGTTTCATTCGCAACTCCTCCGATAATGAAGCAGTTCATGCCGACATGTAGCAAGACCAGGCTTGGGCTGATAAGTGGCAAGGAACATTCACACCACACAAGTGCCAGGCAATGAACATTTCCAACAGGAGAAAGTTGAACCATCTCCCCTTGACATTCAATGGCATTACCATCATCGAATCCCCCACCATCAACATCCTGGGGCTCAGAATTGACCACAAACTCAACTGGACCAGCCACGTAAATACTGTGGCTACAAGAGCAGGTCAGAGGCTGGGTATTCTGTTGCAAGTGACTCACCTCCTGACTCCCCAAAGCCTTTCCACTATCTACAAGGCACAAGGCAGGAATGTGATGGAATACTCTCCACTTGCCTGGATGAGTGCAGCTCCAACAACACTCAAGAATCTCAACACCATCCAGGACAAAGCAGCTCGCTTGATTGGTACCCCATCCACCACCTTAAACATTCACTCCCTCCACCACCGGCGTACCGTGGCTGCAGTGTGTACCATCTACAAGATGCACTGCAGCAACTTGCCAAGGCTTCTTCGGCAGCACCTCCCAAGCCCATGACCTCTTCCACCTAGAAGGACAAGGGCAGCAGATGCATGGAAACACCACCACCTCCAAGTTCCCCGCCAAATCACACACCATCCTGACTTAGAAGTATACCGTCGATCGTTCAATGCCACTGGGTCAAAATCCTAGAACTCCCTCCCTAACAGCACTGTGGGAGTACCTTCACCACACGGACAGCAGCTGTTCAAGAATGCAGCTCACCACCACCTTCTCAAGGGCAATTAGGGGTGGCCAATAAATGTAGGCCTTGCCAGCAATGCCCACATCCTATCAATGAATTTTAAAAAAGTAAGGCAGTGTTTTATTATGGAATTTGAAAGCCAGCCAAACCTTGCTTTAACAAAGGAAACATTATAGGTGAGAATCAATTTTTTTTAACCCTCTGTGCTGTTTAATTATTTGTGTTGTTCCCTCTGTTCCGGTTCTGACTGGTACATTTTGATCACATACTGTCCCTCTTATCTGAACTTCAGATGTGGAGTCATTTTTCCTTATATTACTAAAATCTGTATCCGTCTTAACATTATGTACATACATGAAACTACATAGACGTTACAACATTAAACTAGTAAGATGGGGGGAGGGATCTGGTGAAAATAACATGGGGGAGCAATGTCGCGCCCATTTTTTTAGGCACTCCGCAGCCTCCTAACAGTGGAAAATAGCATCCAAGGTGTGTGCACACTATCGGCATGAAGTGCGCCGGACGCTATCTTGCTAAAGGGGTTTGCGCGTGCGCACCCAACAACCTCCGGCCACACACAGAGCAGGCAGATGATGATGTCAATCAGTGTGTAACGCTGATTTGACGCCAACGCTGCCATTTTTGAATGCCATGCTCCAGCCAATGACTTGTCTTAACCTCCCACAGCTGAACACAACGTTAAATGACATGAAGGACTCCCCACCAGTGCTACGTAAAGGGATCATGCAGCAGTTACAGGTTAGTTGCTGGATTATATCTTTTGGCTGCTGGTGCAATTGTACGCATTATTGGAGCTTTCCTATATGTGTCCCTGATGACCACGTGTGCCAGAAATGCATCCAGCTGCGGCTACTAGCAGGCCGCATTGCGGCGCTGGAGCTGCAGATGGATGGGCTATGGAGCATTCACGATGCTGAGAGGGTCGTGGATAACACGTTTGAGGAGGTGGTCACACCACAGGTAAGGGCTGCACAGGCAGAAGGGAAATGGGTGACCATCAGGCAGAGCAGTAGAGGCAGGCAGGTAGGTAGTGCAGGGGACCGCTGTGGCCATCCCCCTCGCAAACAGGTATACCGATTTGGATACTGTTGAGGGGGATGACTTACCAGAGGAAGGCAGCAGCAGCCAACTTCCCAGCACCAGGGGTGCTTCTGCTGCTCAGGAAGGGAGGAAAAAGAGTGGGAAAGCAATAGTGGTAGGGGATTCTATCGTAAGGGGAACAGATAGGCATTTCTGTGGCCGTAGACGTGACTCCAGGATGGTTTGTTGCCTCCCTGGTGCCAGGGTCAAGGATGTCACTGAACGGCTGCAGGGCATTCTGAAGGGGGAGGGTGAACAGTCAGAGGTCGTGGTTCACATTGGGACCAATGACATGGGTAGGAAGAGGGATGAGGTCCTGCAGCAAGAATTTAGGGAGCTAGGTAGCAGATTAAAGAGCAGGACCTCAAAGGTTGTAATCTCTGGATTACTCCCGGTGCCACGTGCTAGTGAGTATAGGAATAGGAGGATAGAGCAGATGAATGCATGGCTAAAGAGTTGGTGCAGGGGGGAGGGCTTTAGTTTCCTGGATCACTGGGCCTGCTTCTGGGGAAGGTGGGACTTGTACAAGTCGGACGGGTTGCACCTGAACCAGAGCGGGACAAATATCCTTGCGGGGAGGTTTGCTAGCACTGTTCGGGGGGGGTTTAAACTAAAATGGCAGGGGTTTGGGAATCTGAGCAGGGAGACAGAGGAAAGGGAAACAGGGATAAAAGCAAAAGATAGGGAGGAGAAAAACAAAAGTGGCAGTCAGAGAAATCAACGGTTTAAATCAAACGTGGCCACAGTAAATAATAATTCTAATAGGTCTAAGAGCGTTAAAAAAACAAGCCTGAAGGCTTTGTGTCTTAATGCGAGGAGCATTTGTAATAAGGTGGACGAATTGGCTGCGCAAATAGAGGTAAACGAATGTGATTTGGTTGGGATTACGGAAACGTGGCTCAAGGATGGCCAAGACTGGGAACTCAACATCCAGGGGTATTCGATATTCAGGAAAGATAGGCAAAAAGGAAAGGGAGGTGGGGTAGCATTACTGGTTAAAGAAGGGATTAATACAATTGTAATGAAGGATATTAGCTCTGATGATGTGGAATCTGTATGGGTAGAATTGAGAAATACTAAGGGGAAAAAAACATTAGTGGGAGTGGTATATAGACCTCCCAACAGTAAGGCGGAGGTTGGGGATGGCATGGAAAGGGAAATTAAAGAAGCGTGCAATAAGGGCACAGCAGTCATCATGGGTGACTTTAATCTACATATAGATTGGGCCAACCAAATGAGTAACAATACTGTGGAGGAGGAATTCCTGGAGTGTTTACAGGATGGTTTCCTGGACCAATATGTCGAGGAACCAACCAGAGATCAGGCCATCTTAGACTGGGTATTATGTAACGAGAAAGGATTAATTAGCAATCTTGTAGTACAAGGCCCCTTGTGTCTGAGCGATCATAATATGATCGAATTCTTCATTAAGATGGAGAATGAAGTAGTTGACTCAGAGTCTAGGGTCCTCAATTTAAATAAAGGAAACTACGATGGTCTGAGGAGCGAGTTGGGTAGGATTGATTGGGGAATGGCACTCAAAGGGTTGACGGTGGATAGCCAATGGCAAACATTCAAAGACCAAATGGATGAGCTACAGAATTTGTTCATCCCAGTTTGGCATAAAAATAAAACAAAAAAGGTGACTCAACCGTGGCTAACAAGGGAAATTAGGGATAGCATAAGATCCAAGGAGACGACATATAAATTGGCCAGAAAAAGCAATAATCCTGAGGATTGGGAGCAGTTTAGGATTCAACAAAGGAGGACAAAGTGTTAAGTCTGTGTGTTATAGTGAGAATTACTACACAGACCACAAGAGTAAATTCAACAGGTCTTTACTGGTTGGAGGTCGGACTATACTGAATACAATAGTATTACACTGTGCTTATATACCGGTGTGGTCACCACCGGTATTACGTATACAGCAGCCAAAGAAAGTAGTACCTTTCTTAAGGTGGACCAGGCTTAAGTTCTCTTAAGGTGGAACAGGTTACATACACCACAATCCTCCCTTTTTAGCTTAACAGTCATATCCCCAAATAAACATAACATATATACATATATAACTTCAGGTATAACAGTTCAAAGGTTCAGTCTCTCAGGAGGCTTTCTGATTCGGCTTGGATAACGCCTTTCAGTGGTCTCTGATTCTTGTTGTTAAGGTGCCTCCTCTAGTTGGTTGCCAATGTATTGGGTGTCATCATCATCAAATACATTCTCGGCCGAGGTAGATGCTTCAGGTTCATGAACGTCTTCCACAGCTGTCTCTGTCACAACCATGGGTTCGACCCTTGCTCTTGACTCTACCAGTTGATCCGCATGACGCCTTATCACATTATGACCAATATCTACGGTGTACATCAGAGGTCCTTGTCTGGCCCGGATTGTTCCGGACTGCCATTTGTCGTTTCCATAGCCCCTTGCCATCACTGCTTGTCCTACGTCGAAAGTTCGAGTGGTCTTGCTGTTAATATGCCGAAACTGTTTGTTTTCCACTTCCCTCCGCACATTTGGTTTTAACAAGTCCAACTTGGACCGCAACCTCCTGTTATAAAACATCATAGCAGGACTTTGGTTAGTCATGGCATGATCGGCGTTTCTATATGACATCAGGAATTTATCGACCTTGTGTTGCAGCGGAATCTGATCATCATTCATGGCCTTAATAACCTTTTTGAATGTCTGGACAAATCTTTCAGCCAACCCGTTTGTCGCCGGATGATATGGGGCAGAGGTATAATGTTTAACTCCATTCTTCTTTAAGAATTGTTGGAATTCTTCCGATACAAACTGTGGTCCGTTGTCCGAACAGATCTGTTCTGGCAATCCGTTCCTTGCGAATATTGTTCTTAACACCGCAATTGTCTTTTCTGAAGTAGTGGTATTCATCTTGATGACTTCTGGCCATTTGGAATGTGCGTCCACCGCGATTAGGAACATGGAGTCCATGAATGGACCAGCAAAGTCAATGTGTACACGTTGCCATGGGGCTGAAGGCCATTCCCATGGATGTAGCGGTGCTATCGGAGGTGCATTTTGCACATTTTGACACCCAGCGCAGCTTTTCGTTAACTCCTCAATCTGTTGGTCAATACCCGGCCACCATACGTAAGCCCTAGCAAGACTTTTCATTTTAACTCCCCCCAGATGACCTTCATGTAGTTCTTTTAAAACTCTTTCCCTTAACTTGGGAGGAATAATCACTCTTGTCCCGTACATCAAAGAACCATGGCAGACGGACAGCTGGTCTCGCCTTGCCGAGAATGCCGGTAACAGAGGATCACCCCGTGTTGGCCATCCTTTCACTGTCACCTCGTAGACTCTGGACAGTGTCGGGTCGTTCCTGGTTTCTCTTTCAATACTTGCGTTGGTGACAGGTAAACGCTCGATAATGGTCGAATGAAATAACTCAACAGGGTCAACTTCCGTCGTGTCTTCATCTTCAGGTAGTGGCAGGCGCGACAGCCTATCAGCATTGCCATGCTGTTTCGTACCTTTGAATTCTATCTGATATTGATGTGCCCCTAAGAAAAGAGACCATCTCTGGAGACGCTGTGCTGTCATCACCGAAACACCCTTCTTAGGGTTAAAAATGGACACCAACGGTTGATGGTCCGTCAGAAGTGTGAATTTTTGGCCCTGTAGGTAATGATTAAACTTCTTCACTCCCCATACAAGGCTAAGGGCCTCCCTATCGATCTGCGCATAGTTGCGCTCAGTGGAGGTCAATGATCTGGATGCAAACGCGACTGGCCTTTCCATGCCATTTGGCAATTTATGTGAGAGTACTGCCCCAATACCATATGGAGAAGCATCACAAGCCAACCGAATAGGCAGTGTCGGGTTGAAGTGAGACAACACTTCCTCTGAGGTGATCAATTCTTTGCTTTTGCGAAATGCCTTCTTACAGTTTTCGCCCCAGTCCCATGGTACCCCTTTCTGTAAAAGAGCGTTCAACGGATGCAGCACCGTGGATAGATTTGGCAGAAATTTATGGTAATAGTTAATTAATCCTAGAAACGACCTCAACTGAGAGACATTCTCCGGAGCGGGAGCCTTTACAACTGCCGTTATCTTGTCAGGAGACTTATGAAGCCCCTCCCGGTCAATGACATGACCACAGTACGAGATCCGCTTCTGGAAGAACTCACATTTCTGCCGATTTACTCTAAGTCCATACTCTTTCAGTCTGTTGAGCACCAGTTCCAAGTTAGCGAGATGCTGTTCATCACCATCACCTGTGAACAGAATGTCATCCAGGTAACATTGTGTGCCTGGAATTCCCTGTAATACCTGTTCCATGGCCCTCTGCCAAATTGCTGGAGCTGATGCCACACCAAAAACCAGCCTATTGTACCGGTACAACCCTCGATGTGTGTTGATCGTGAGGTATTGGCGTGACTCTTCTTCAACCTCCATCTGCAAGTACGCCTGCGCCAGGTCTATCTTGGTGAAGTGTTTCCCGCCAGACAGTGAAGCGAAAATATCCTCAATCCGTGGAAGCGGATACTGCACCGTGTGAAGCACTGGATTAACGGTGATCTTGAAATCTCCACAGATGCGAACCTTCCCTGGATCTCCTGGCTTATTGTTCGCAGGACGTTTCATAACGGGAACAATGGGCGTAGCCCACTCACTCCAATCTACTTTAGACAGTACCCCTGAACGTTCCAGTGCTTCCAGCTCCGCTTCAACCGCAGGTCGTATTGCATAGGGTACCGGTCTGGCTTTAAAAAATTTTGGTTGTGCATGTTCATCAATCTTGATGTTTGCCGTAATTCCTCTCAGTGTTCCCAGTCCCGGCTGGAACACCTCTTTAGCCTCATCCAATATTCTGGACAATCGTTTAGGTTTGACAGCTGTTTCCCCGGAATCTACCGTTAGTGCTTTCAAGGAGTGCCAGTCCATATTCATTTTCCTAATCCACTCCCGTCCTAGTAGTGGTGGACCTCCTTCAGGTAGCACATATAAGTCCATTACTTGGCTTCCTTCGCCCTTGTGGACCACTTCTACCTCTATTTTTCCGATGGGGTACACTCTTTGCCCCGTGTACGTTTTCAATATAATCTCCGTATCCTGTAAGGGAATATGTTGGAATAACCTTCTGTAATCTTTCTTATTCATGACCGTCAATGCCGATCCAGTGTCCAATTCCATTTTTACTTGGACTCCTGCTATCTGAAGAGTGACCCAAATTGTCTGGAGGTCTGTATCCTTACCAATGTTGTGTATTCTTAAGCTATCCAGTTCATTACTGCTAGCGTCTGAATCTGACTTCTGTTCGGTCAAACTGTTCTTTGTCACCTTGTGTACCTTTGCATATTTTCCTTGCGGTGACTTTTTATTGCTGGTCTTCTTTCCTGACCGGCATACTTTAGCTATGTGGCCAAGCCTGCCACACGTTCTGCATTCTTGGTTTTTAAACCAACACTGGTTCTGATCGTGCGTTGTCTTTCCACAACGATAACATTTGACAGAACTCAAACCCAATTTGTTTGTACCGAGTTCCGGTGGCCGTAGCTGCATTACTGCCGTGCCTCTCGCTGCGGCCTCGTGTGCTGCTGCCATAGTGACCGCCTTCTCGAGAGACAGCTCATTCTCCTCGAGCAGTCGCCTTTGTGTATCCTGTTTAAATAAACCACACACAAATCTATCTCGAAGTGCCTCTGTCAGTCCCGTTCCAAACTGACAATATTTTGCTAGCTTACGTAATTCCATCAAATATTCAGCATTGTTTTCATTTTGCAGCCGTCTTCTATCGTAAAATTTAAATCGTTCCGCTAGCATCAGCGGCGTGGGGCTAAGATGATTTTTTAGGACAGTAATAATCTGTTCGAACGTCTTATCCGCCGGTTCATCTGGTGATACAAGGTGTTTCAATTGCCCGTATGTCTTCGCACCCATTAAGTTTAGTAATGTTAGTGCTTTATCTGTCTCAGGGATTTTATTTGCCTTACAATAGTTTTGTATGCATTCTACATACATAGCCCAGTCTTCTATATCACTGTCGAAGGCATTAATGTTCCCATGTTTAGGCATCGTAGCAATTTATCGTATTTTTAATGTTATCTAAGATGGCGGCTTCCCGCTCTTGCCGTCGTCCTCCGCCCACAAAATGGCGGTTTTCCCGCGCTTGGCGGTCTTCACCCGTCCCCCGACGCCGTCTCCGCTTCACCGCGGCTCTCGCGCCTTCAGTTTCCCCAGACGCTGCGCCTTTAGCCCGAATGCGGCCCTTATCTCCGGTCGCGATCGATGTCCCACACTGCGCCTCTCGCTCGAAAGTGGCCCGGCCCTTATCTCTGGTCGCGATCGACCTCACCGCCCTTATTCCTCCGTCTTCCCAGCCCCGTCTGTACAGCCAACGCGGTTGACTTTCTGTCGCGTCGCTGCCCGGCTTACCCACCACGAGGTAGTAGAAGAAGCTGACAGTCGCTGATGGAGGCTTCGAGGTCAGGATGTCTTCTGCACTCCGGTTGCTCGATGCCTGCCGCTCGACATTTCTTCCCGTAGGTGATGAGGGTGGAAACCTCTCTTCGACGTCCTGTCTGTGGACGAAGTCGCCGTGGAAATTACTGCAGCAGGGTAAGAATCGGACTCGTCGCCACTGTTAAGTCTGTGTGTTATAGTGAGAATTACTACACAGACCACAAGAGTAAATTCAACAGGTCTTTACTGGTTGGAGGTCGGACTATACTGAATACAATATTATTACACTGTGCTTATATACCGGTGTGGTCACCACCGGTATTACGTATACAGCAGCCAAAGAAAGTAGTACCTTTCTTAAGGTGGACCAGGCTTAAGTTCTCTTAAGGTGGAACAGGTTACATACACCACACAAAAGGGATTAATTAAGAAAGGGAAAATAGAATATGAAAGTAAGCTAGCAGGGAACATAAAAATTGACTGTAAAAGCTTTTATAGATATGTGAAGAGAAAAAGATTGGTGAAGTCAAGCGTAGGTCCCTTGCAGTCAGAATCAGGGGAATTTATAATGGGGAACAAAGAAATGGCAGACCAACTAAATTCATACTTTGGTTCTGTCTTCACAAAGGAGGACACAAATAACCTCACAGAGATGCCGGGGAACATAGGGTCTGATGAAAGGGTGGAACTGAAAGAAATCAGTATTTGTAGGGAAATGGTGTTAGGAAAATTGATGGGACTGAAGGCCGATAAATCCCCAGGGCCTGATAATCTACATCCCAGGGTACTTAAGGAAGTGGCCCTAGAAATAGTAGATGCATTGCTGGTCATCTTCCAGAACTCGATAGACTCTGGAACAGTACCCATGGATTGGAGGGTAGCTAATGTTACCCCACTATTCAAAAAAGGTGGTAGAGAAAAAGCGGGGAATTATAGACCGGTAAGCCTGACATCGGTAGTGGGGAAAATGCTAGAATCTACTATAAAAGATGTAATAGCAGAGCACTTGGTAAGCAGTGACAGGATCGGACAAAATCAACATGGATTTACAAAAGGTAAATCATGCTTGACTAAACTACTGGAATTTTTTGAGGATGTAACTGGTAAAATAGATAAGGGAGAACCAGTGGATGTGGTGTATTTGGACTTTCAGAAGGCTTTCGATAAGGTCCCGCATAAGAGATTAGCATGCAAAATTAAGGCACATGGGATTGGGGGCAAAGTATTGACTTGGATAGAGAACTGGTTGGCGGACAGAAGGTAGGGAGTTGGAATAAACAGGTCGTTTTCCGAGTGGCAGGCAGTGACTAGTGGGGTACCGCAAGGATCAGTCCTAGGACCCCAGCTGTTCACAATATATATTAATGATCTGGACGAGGGAATTGGATGTAATATCTCCAAATTTGCAGACAACACAAAGCTGGGTGGGAGGGTAAGCTGTGAGGAGGATGTCGAGAAACTCGAGGACGATTTGGACAGATTGGGTGATTGGGCAGAAACATGGCAAATGCACTATAATGTGGATAAATGTGAGGTTATCCACTTTGGTGGCAAAAACAGGAAGGCAGATTATTATTTGAATGGCAATAGATTGGGAGAAGGGGAAGTGCAAAGGGACCTGGGTGTTCTTGTGCACCAGTCGCTGAAGGTAAGCATGCAGGTGCAGCAGGCGGTTAAGAAGGCAAATGGTATGTTGGCCTTCGTAGCAAGAGGGTTCGAGTACAGGAACAAGGATGTCTTGCTACAGCTGTACAGGGCCTTGGTGAGACCACACCTTGAGTATTGTGTGCAGTTTTGGTCGCCTTACCGGAGGAAGGACGTTCTTGCCATGGAAGGAGTACAGCGAAGATTCACCAGGCTGATACCTGGGATGGCAGGAATGACGTACGAGGAGAGATTGTGTCGATTGGGCTTATACTCACTGGAGTTTAGAAGATTGAGAGGGGATCTCATCGAAACCTATAAAGTTCTGTCAGGCCTGGACAGACTAGATGCAGGAAGGATGTTTATGATGGCCGGGGAGTCCAGAACCAGGGGTCATAGTCTAAGGATAAGGGGTAAGCCATTTAGGACAGAGATGAGGAGGAATTTCTTCACCCAGAGAGTGGTGAACCTGTGGAATTCTCTGCCACAGAGGGCGGTGGAGGTCAGTTCATTAAATATATTCAAAAAGGAGTTGGATAGATTTCTTAAGGCTAAAGGGATCAAGGGATATGGGGAGAAGGCAGGGACAGGGTACTGAATTTGGATGATCAGCCATGATCTCATTGAATGGCGGAGCAGGCTCGAAGGGCCAAATGGCCTACTCCTGCTCCTATCTTCTATGTTTCTATGTCTATCTAAAGTTTCAGTAATCTACAGGGAGTGGTCTGGCTGGTGCTGAAGTACCTTTTTGTTCATTTAAAAGCTTGTGCTAAAATAATGTTGCTTCCAGACATGGGTGGCCTGGTAAGTCTTCCTCTTGGAATTGAGAATGACTGGGAGAATGAAGGGAGGCCACGCAAAGCAGGACAAGTTGCTGGTAGATTGCGGGGAAGAGGAAGGGGAGAAGGGCTCTCAGCAGGAGGTCATATACGCCAAGGGTCTTTAGGGTCGCTCTCTCTCTTCCAACAACAACATGCCCTCGAAAAAGCCTCGGCACCACCGGGCACTCTAGCTAGTATAAAATAAACTAATCACCCTTGTACAATCCCTTAGTGCCTGTCTTCCATGTGCCTTTGGCTCTCTTAGTGCTCCCACGAGGTGCTTTTCCAGTGGCTGAAGCATGGCTTGTGGAAGGCTGCTGACTTTCAGTGGGGAAGACTGTAGATGGCCTTGGAGGATGACCTTGAGCCGCTTTGGGCCTTGAAGGCCTGGGCTGCAGCAGTCTGGGCTGGCTGGCTGACAGACAGGCAACCGCAAGGGCACTGGCTGAGTGGCCGGGAACAAGAATGAGGACAGCAGGTTCGTGCTCCATGGAGCCACTAGCACTCTCCTGGGGCGATGCCTCAACGATCCTAGTGATCTGTTGGAGAACAGATTGATAGATGGCTGTGACGCCTGGAAGCCCCTTTGAGCAGTGGTATCCAGACCCATGATGGCAGCAGTCTGAGCTTCTGTGACAGCAGTCTAAGCTTCTACTTTAGCTTACAGTCTTTTGATGGAGGCTGTTTGTGCTGCAATGGAAACTGTGACATTGACCATTAGATGCTGCATAATGATTGGTTCCACAGGTGTGCTGATGGAGGTGACCCCCCGCTCCATGTTGGAAAGGATGAGCTCCAAGGTCTACACAAAGCCCTGTACCAAGTTGGACTCCACCATTGACATTGAGCGCAGACTTTCTGGCAAGCTTTCCACTGCATCAAGCATTTGGTTATGTACACCCATCAGCCTTCATCTGTAGCCTGGCCCATCGAAGTCCTCTGCAGCAGAACTCATGTGCAACCTCGCACTCTGGCGACCTAGCACCTTCACTATCCTTTCCCCCCCACCCTGTCTCCTGCGCACTTGTGCCCGGAGTCTCATCACGTGTAGAACCCTCCTCTATTCTAGCCTCTAAAATACGCAGTGTCAGTATCTGAGCTGGTGACTGTGGTGTATGTAACCTGTTCCACCTTAAGAGAACTTAAGCCTGTTCCACCTTAAGAGATGTACTACTTTCTCTGGCTGCTGTATACGTAATACCGGTGGTGACCACACCGGTATATAAGCACGGTGTAGTAATATTGTATTCAGTATAGTCCCTACCTCCAACCAGTAAAGACCTGTTGAATTTACTCTTGTAGTCTGTGTAGTAATTATCACTATAACACACAGACTTAACAGTGGCGACGAGTCCGATTCTTACCCTGCGGCAGTTATTTCCACGGCGGCTTCGTCCACAGACAGGACGTCGAAGAGAGGTTTCCACCCTCATCACCCTACTGGAAGACACGTCGAGCGGCAGGCATCGAGAAACCGGAGTGCAGAAGACATCCTGACCTCGAAGCCTCCATCAGCGACTGTCAGCTTCTTCTTTCTACCTCGGTGGTGGGTAAGCCGGGCAGTGACGCGACAGAAACTCAACCGCGTTGGCTGTACAGACGGGGCTGGGAAGACGGAGGAATAAGGGCGGTGAGATCGATCGCGACCGGAGATAAATGCCGGGCCACTTTCGAGCGAGAGGCGCAGCGCGGGGACATCGATCGCAACCGGAGATAAGGGCCGCATTCAGGCTAAAAGGCGCAGCGTCTGGGGAAACTGAAGGCGCGAGAGCCGTGGTGAAGTGGAGACAGCGTCGGGGGACGGTTGAAGACCGCCAAGCGCGGGAAAACCGCCATTTTGTGGGCGGAGGACGACGACAAGAGCGGGAAGCCGCCATCTTGGATAACATAAAAATACAATAAATTGCAACGATGCCTAAACATGGGAACATTAATACCTTTGATAGTGACCACGAAGATTGGGCCATGTATGTAGAACGCATACAAAATTATTGTAAGGCAAATAAAATTCCTGATGCAGATAAAGCACTAACAATATTAAATTTAATGGGTGCGAAGACATACGGGCAATTGAAACACCTTGTATCACCAGATGAACCGGCGGATAAGACGTTCGAGGAGATTGTTACTGTCCTGAAAAATCATCTAAACCCCACGCCGCTGATGCTAGCGGAACGATTTAAATTTTACGACAGAAGGCAGCTGCAGAATGAAAGCAATGCTGAATATTTGATGGAATTACGTAAGCTAGCAAAATATTGTCAGTTTGGAACGGGACTGACAGGCACTACGAGATAAATTTGTGTGTGGTTTATTTAAACAGGATACACAAAAGCGACTGCTCGAGGAGAATGAGCTGACGCTTGAGAAGGCGGTCACTATGGCAGCAGCACACGAAGCCACAGTGAGAGGCACAGCAGTAATGCAGCTACGGTCACCGGAACTCGGTACAAACAAATTGGGTTTGAGTTCTGTCAAATGTTATCGTTGTGGAAAGACAACGCACGATCAGAACCAGTGTTGGTTTAAAAACCAAGAATGCAGAACGTGTGGCAGGCTTGGCCACATAGCTAAAGTATGCCGGTCAGGAAAGAAGACCAGCAACAAAAAGTCACCGCAAGGAAAATACGCAAAGGTACACAAGGTGACAAAGAACAGTTTGACCGAACAGAAGTCAGATTCAGACGCTAGCAGTAATGAACTGGATAGCTTAAGAATACACAACATTGGTAAGGATGCAGATCTCCAGACAATTTGGGTCACTCTTCAGATAGCAGGAGTCCAAGTAAAAATGGAATTGGACACTGGATCGGCATTGACGGTCATGAATAAGAAAGATTACAGAAGGTTATTCCAACATATTCCCCTACAGGATACGGAGATTATATTGAAAACATACACGGGGCAAAGAGTGTACCCCATCGGAAAAATAGAGGTAGAAGTGGTCCACAAGGGCGAAGAAAGCCAAGTAATGGACTTATATGTGCTACCTGAAGGAGGTCCACCACTACTAGGACGGGAGTGGATTAGGAAAATGAATATGGACTGGCACTCCTTGAAGGCACTAACGGTAGATTCCGGGGAAACAGATGTCAAACCTAAACGATTGTCCAGAATATTGGATGAGGCTAAAGAGGTGTTCCAGCCGGGACTGGGAACACAGAGGAATTATGGTAAACATCAAGATTGATGAACATGCACAACCAAAATTTTTTGAAGCCACACCGGTACCCTATGCAATACGACCTACTGTTGAAGCGGAACTGGAAGCACTAGAACGTTCAGGTGTACTGTCGAAGGTAGATTGGAGTGAGTGGGCTACGCCCATTGTTCCTGTTATGAAACGTCCTGCGAGCAGCAAGCCAGGAGATCCAGGGAAGGTTCGCATCTGTGGAGATTTCAAAATCACCGTTAATCCGGTGCTTCACATGGTGCAGTATCCGCTTCCACGGATTGAGGATATTTTCGCTTCATTGTCTGGCAGGAAACACTTCACCAAGATAGACCTGGCGCAGGCGTACTTGCAGATGGAGGTTGAGGAAGAGTCACGCCAACACCTCACGATCAACACGCATCGAGGGTTGTACCGGTACAATAGGCTGGTTTTTGGAGTGGCATCGGCTCCAGCAATTTGGCAGAGGGCCATGGAGCAGGTATTACAGGGAATTCCAGGCACACAATGTTACCTGGACGATATTCTGATCACAGGTGATGGTAATGAACAACATCTCGCAAACTTGGAACTGGTGCTCAACAGACTGAAAGAGTATGGACTTAGAGTAAATCGGCAGAAATGTGAGTTCTTCCAGAAGCGGATCTCGTACTGTGGCCATGTCATTGACCGGGAGGGGCTTCATAAGTCTCCTGACAAGATTGAGGCAGTTGTAAAGGCTCCCGCTCTGGAGAATGTCTCTCAGTTGAGGTCGTTTTAAGGATTAATTAACTATTACCATAAATTTCTGCCAAATCTATCCACGGTACTGCACCCGTTAAACGCTCTTTTACAGAAAGGGGTACCATGGGAATGGGGCGAAAACTGTAAGAAGGCATTTCGCAAAAGCAAAGAATTGATCACCTCAGAGGAAGTGTTGGCTCACTTCAACCTGACACTGCCTATTCGGTTGGCTTGTGATGCTTCTCCATATGGTACTGGGGCAGTACTCTCACACAAGTTGCCAAATGGCACGGAAAGGCCAGTCGCGTTTGCATCCAGATCATTGACCTCCACTGAGCGCAACTATGCGCAGATCGATAGGGAGGCTCTTAGCCTTGTATGGGGAGTGAAGAAGTTTAATCATTACCTGCAGGGCCAAAAATTCACACTTCTGACAGACCATCAACCGTTGGTATCCATTTTTAACCCTAAGAAGGGTGCTTCGGTGATGACAGCGCAGCATCTCCAGAGATGGTCTCTTTTCCTAGAGGCACATCAATATCAAATAGAATTCAAAGCTACGAAACAGCATGGCAATGCTGATAGGCTGTCGTGCCTGCCACTACCTGAAGCAGAAGACACGACGAAAGTTGACCCTGTTGAGTTATTTCATTCGACCACCATCGAGTGTTTACCAGTCACCAATGCAAGTATTGAAAGAGAAACCAGGAACGACCCGACACTGTCCAGAGTCTACGAGGTGACAGTGAAAGGATGGCCAACACGGGGTGATCCTCTGTTACCGGCATTTTCGGCAAGGCGAGACCAGCTGTCCGTCTGCCATGGTACCTTGATGTACGGGACAAGAGTGATTATTCCTCCCAAGTTAAGGGAAAGAGTTTTAAACGAACTGCATGGAGGTCATCTGGGGGGAGTTAAAATGAAAAGTCTTGCTAGGGCTTATGTATGGTGGCTGGGTATTGACCAACAGATTGAGGAGTTAACGAAAAGCTGCGCTGGGTGCCAAAAAGTGCAAAATGCACCTCCGATAGCACCGCTACACCCATGGGAATGGCCTTCAGCCCCATGGCAACGCGTACACATTGACTTTGCTGGTCCATTCATGGACTCCATGTTCCTAATCGCGGTGGACGCACATTCCAAATGGCCAGAAGTCATCAAGATGAATACCACTACTTCAGAAAAGACAATTGCGGTGTTAAGAACAATATTCGCAAGGAACGGATTGCCAGAACAGATCTGTTCGGACAACGGACCACAGTTTGTATCGGAAGAATTCCAACAATTCTTAAAGAAGAATGGAGTAAAACATTATACCTCTGCCCCATATCATCCGGCGACAAACGGGTTGGCTGAAAGATTTGTCCAGACATTCAAAAAGGCAATTAAGGCCATGAACGATGATCAGATTCCGCTGCAACACAAGGTCGACAAGTTCCTGATGTCATATTGAAACGCCGATCATGCAGTGACTAACCAAAGTCCTGCCATGATGTTTTATAACAGGAGGTTGCGGTCCAAGTTGGACTTGTTAAAACCAAATGTGCGGAGGGAAGTGGAAAACAAACAGTTTCGGCATATTAACAACAAGACCACTCGAACTTTTGACGTAGGACAACCAGTGTTGGCAAGGGGCTATGGAAACGAAAAATGGCAGTCCGGAACAATTCGGGCCAGACAAGGACCTCTGATGTACACAGTAGATATTGGTCATAATGTGATAAGGCGTCATGCGGATCAACTGGTAGAGTCGAGAGCAAGGGTCGAACCCATGGTTGTGACAGAGACAACTGTGGAAGACGTTAATGAACCTGAAGCATCTACCTCGGCAGGGAATGTACTTGATGATGATGACACCCAATACATCGGAAACCAAATAGAGGAGGCACCTCAACAACAAGAATCAGAGACTACTGAGGCGCGTTATCCAAGCTGCATCAGAAAGCCTCCTGAGAGACTGAACCTTTGAACTGTTATACCTGAAGTTATATATGTATATATGTTATGTTTATTTGGGGATATGACTGTTAAGCTAAAAAGGGAGGATTGTGGTGTATGTAACCTGTTCCACCTTAAGAGAACTTAAGCCTGGTCCACCTTAAGAAAGGTACTACTTTCTCTGGCTGCTGTATACGTAATACCGGTGGTGACCACACCAGTATATAAGCACTGTGTAGTAATATTGTATTCAGTATAGTCCCTACCTCCAACCAGTAAAGACCTGTTGAATTTACTCTTGTAGTCTGTGTAGTAATTATCACTATAACACACAGACTTAACAGTGACGGTGCGTGTGAGATCGAATTGCGGTGTACCTTCATCTTCATTGTCGTCTTCCTCTTCCTCCACTGACTGGGAAGTTCTTGGGTACCTGAAACGAAAAAGGGACATGGATTGTGTTGTTGTGAGGGGAGAGGAGACAATGAGTAGTACGTGTTTACACTATCTACAGCTTGTGAGTTAGAAGATATTGAGGTATGAGGGAATAGTGAGATGAGAGCAGGAGGATTAGGTATGCAGATACCCTGATCATCCATCACTTCAGCCCTGCAAGCGGCTACAGCCTCAGTGATGCCCCTTCCCATGATGGCCAGCACTGTCTCCTCCATCTGGGTTAAAACACGCTTGCCTCCTCCCGTTAATTCCTGCTGCCATGCACCACCTTCTCTTGCAAGAAAGAGGGAGGTGTGCCAGTGAGTGTCCTGCAATATGTTTGGGTGATGTGGCTGTCTTTGTTGAATAGCTGCCAGTCTGTGCGAGCTGTAAATTGTGGGTGCAAGGCTTGCATCAGTGCTAAGTGTGTGAGGCTGAGGTAAAGAATATGGGGGAGAAATTCGGTGGAGCCGTAAACAGGGCGCCCAGCTCGCCTGGGTGCCGGAATTACCGCTGCGATCGGAGCAGTTGCGACAGCCGGAAATTCAGCTTGTGCGCCCCAAGAGGGACACGGGGCGCTGCTCGAGGCACTCCGTGTCCCTCTTAGAGCGCTGAAACTGAATATCGCAGCGCAAGGTGCCGCAGCACCACACGCTGCGGCACGGTGCGCTGCGGTACTGCAGGCCTTCCTCCCATTCTTAAGGGGGAGGGGCCCGCACCAGCGCGATCAGAGATCGCGAGTGCCGGCAAAAGAGCCCGGCACCGAGGAGAAGTGCCGGGCTCTCTGAAAACAGCCGGCACTGCCGCGGGGGGAGATCAGGAGGTCGGGGACGGAGGTGCTGGCAGGCGGCCGCCAAAAAAAATGGCCGCCCCGCACCTCCACCTTAATTTGCGCCACTCCCGCCACAGGTAGGCCCCGTGAACCGGGTGCGATTTGCGAACGGCGCTACAGAGGCAGGCGCTACCAAATATCACGATCGGGGCGGTAGCGGGGCACTGCGCACACTGATTATGTCATCGGTGGTGGCGCAGCGCAACAGGCTAATGCCGCCATTAGCGCCCCAGCTAAATATCGTGGGAGGCGTGGCCAGTGGCGCTAAAGCCACCGAGTGCCCTCTTTAGGCGCTAACGGGTGGCGCAGCCCACTGAATTTCTAGGCCTATGAATTTTAGGGTTGAGTACTGATTGATAGAGATTGTTGGTAGATGGGAGATGGGGGTGTAGTGAATTGAGCAGTGGATGAGGCTATTGGTGCAGTTGTTAGGATATGCCATATTAAATTGAACTCACTTACCTTGAAAACTTGTGTCAGATCATTAAACTTCTTCCTGCACTGCTTCCATGTTCTTGAAACAACATTCCTGCCATTGACTTTTGCCACTACTTCTTCCCACTGCCTCCTGAGCATATGTCTATAGGGCCTCATGCATCCCCGGTGGATTCAGGACATCTCTCCTTTTTTCCACCTCTTGCAGCAAGACTTCCAATGCAGTGTCTGAATACCTTGATGCATGCTTTCTCGCATGTTCAGCCATTGCTCAAGAATCAGAGCACAGATTCAGTTTACAAATGACTTCCACCACTTCTTGCAGCCACAATGCATCTCTGTTTTAAGAGGTGCAGGCTACCTTTAAGTAGTGCTAGCCACCTGTGATATTGAGCTCCCTGCTGATGCGTGCAGCCAATGAACAGTGTGGGGAGTGCTGGCTGCACGCAGCAAGCATCTAAAGCAGCATGCAACATGAATTTGCCACGCTGCCTGAAACACAATGAACGGACGTGGGATAATTGCGTACTATGATTCCCATGCTCATTTTCGGAGGTTAGCCAATTTCTCCCCTCATAAGTCTGAAGATAAAAGAACTAGAAGATGAGAGTAAAGGTCAGACCAATGTAAGGAACAAGTTAACTTAAACAGTCAGGAAACAAACACAGTTAAAAAACAGAAGTATAAAAGGATTGTTGAAAATAAAGTAAAAGAAACTATTAAAGATAAATTAAATGGCCTATACAGCATCCAAAATTAAATGGGGGAACTGGAGGCCATAATCCCTAGCGAAGAACTAGATGTCATAGGAATAACTGAAACATGGCTATTTAAAGAAAAGGACTGGCTACTAAATATTGCAGGTTATAATCTAATCAGAAAGGATAGGGAAGAAAGGGGTTTTGTTAGCTGTACTAATTAGAGATAACATAATGGCACTAGAGAAAAGGACATCAGGACAGAAATAGAAGGATGGAAACGGAATCCATATGGATTGAAATAAAAGGTAAGGGAACGATCACCTTAATAGGGGTATACTAGAGACCACAGAATAATGGAAAGGAGGTGGCAGAAGAAATATGTAAGCAAATATGTGAAATGAGTAATGGACAAAGAACAAATATCATGGGAGATTTAACTATCCCACAATAAACTGTCAAAAAGAGGTAGAGAAAGGTGTACAGGGAATGGATATTTTACAATGTGCGCAGGATTCCTTTCTTATCCAGTATGCAAAAAGCCCAACAAGAGAGGGAGCACGGCTGGATCTAATACTGGAAATGAACCAGAACAGAAAAGAGAAATAAGCATAGGGGAACATCTAGGCAATAGCGATCACAACATAATAAGGTTCAAGGTAAAGATTGAGAAGGACATAGATAAGACAAAGACCAAAGTAATAAATAGGAAAAACACTTATTTTAAAAGGAGGAAAGAAATAAATAAAAACTTAGATTTATAGAGCGCATTTCATGACCTTAGGATGTCCCAAAGCACTTTACAGCCAATGAAATACTTTTTTTGAATTGTAGGCAGCGATTTCCCCTACCCCGGCAGGTCCATGGCGGATGACATTGTTGGTGGGTCCCAGCCCCACTGCTGGCTCCAACCTGCTGTGTAGAATGATTTTACGTTGATTGGGCTTGTCAAGCCCACCCAGCGCGTTGGCTGCCAATTGAAGGAAGCGAGTCTGATGACGTCATTTGATGACGCATCATCAGCCAGTTTCCTTAGAGGGACCATGCACAAATTTATTTTGACAGTTGTGCTGTCAGTGTTCTATAGCATTGAGGCACTGCAAACACTGACAAGCACTGCACAGAGGTGCATGGCTGCACCCAGGCTCTCCCATGACTCTCTCCATACGGCAGCCTGGTTGCACATTGCACAGGAGGACACAAGCAGGAATGGCATCAGGAGGACCAGGCTGCAGTTGCGCAAACCTTTCAATGATCTCAGTAGATCATGAAACGTTACTGCAAAGCCGCACTCAACCTTATCCTGCTGTGCCACTCATCACATCCCCATCACTCTGCCTTCCCTTCCCTACTCATGCACGTCCTACTCACACCAATTTACCTTGCACCTCCACCCATCCCTCTCTATCTACCTTATCACTTCCCCATCTCACTAGCCACCCCTCACACTCACCCTCATCCTAGTCCAATCATACCAACTAACAACACACAAGGGTGTTTTAGCCAATGTTCATCTGAAGTTTCTGTTAATGTGCTGTCAAACATTGAAATCTTTATTTTCAACACTTTGTATTTTTGGACAGATCTGTGTGCACCTTTGGAAGTGGCTTAGTGAGTTGCAGTGAATGGTGAGACATAACAGTACCCCCGCAATGGTGATGAGTGTGAAAGGAATGGCTTGGGCATTGTCGGGATGCTTTATGGTGTTGGTGTGGGTGTGGGGTGGTGCCAACCTGGCGCATCATATGGCAGCCAGGGTGTACAGCATCAAGTGAAGTAAATCTGGCCATGGTGAGGCCATCCCTGGCATCCCAGGTAGCAATGTGGTCGGGTGCTGATGTTCTCTGTCCTGTGCAGCATCAGTTGATTGCGGAGAAGGTTGGTGTTATTGTTGGTGCTGCTGGTGTGCCTAGTGCTGCTGGTGTTGGGCTCATCGTGGTGGGATTCTGAGGGCCAAGGTGAGATAGTTTCAAGGGCGCCAATGCTGATGTAATAGATGGCACAGGAACTGGAGATGACAGAAGCGATCTGTCAATGGTGAGAGAGGTTGTTCCAATGAGGTGACACTGGCTAGAGAGTTTACTCCAGATACTTGCAACCTGCATAAAGCTCAATCTGTCTTCCAAATGCAGTAAGCAACAGCTTCTGAGCTTGGAAAGTGAACAGCTGTGATATGGGAGCTTTTATCGCACATTTGTAGCTGTCAAGTATGGAGTTGATTCCATGTCATACAACTCCCGACCTCCTTACCTGACATGATCCCCGAGCAGTGTGGACCCCATGGGCGACCTCATAAACTGTAAAGATGAGCTCAAAATACTTCTTAATGGGCTGCTAACAAGGTCATGATGACCTGAATTGCCTCCCTCGCCACTGTGTGGCTCTGTTCAGTGCTAACAGACCCGACATCTGGGAAAGACGCATGGCAGCAGGTTGACAACGGGATCCCGAACTGTTGCCAAAAATGTTTTCCCACCACCAAGCGCACCACTGACCCCTCCAAAAAATTCCCCTTGTAGTCACTGTTGTAATGTACGAAATGCCAATTTGCACACTGCAAGGTCCCACAAACAGCAACGTCATAATGACCAGATTATCTGTTTTTAGTGATGATGATTGAGGGATAAATATTGGCCAGGAAACCTGGGAGAACTCCCCTGCTCTTCTTCGAAATAGTGCCATGGGTTCTTTTACATCCACCCGAGAGGCTGGACAGGGCCTCGGTTTAATGTCACATCTGAAAGACTGAATGAGAATAGCACTAGGGAAAATAAACTGGGAAAATTTACTTACAAACAAAGAAATAGAACATCAGTGAGCAACATTTAAAACGGTGATAAATAGAGTCTAAGAGAAATATATCACACTAAAAAGCAAGAACAAACTAACCCTGGATGAAGAAAGAGACAAGGGCAAAATTGAAACTGAAAAAAAAGCATCCAATAAGTACATTGACACCAAAGGAGAGGATGACAAAAGGGAATACGAAAAGATTAGGAAATAAGTCAAACAACAATTAGGAAGGCAAAGAGAAGCTACAAAATTAAATTATCAAGGAATATAAAAAGAAATCGTAAAGAAATTTATGGCCATGGCCACCTTCACAGACACTGACAGCGCTGTCCTTGACCTGGAGTAAGGCTGCAGGTCTGGTTGCAAGAGGTGGCAGAGTTCTGTGAGCTCCTCCTTTGTAAAGTGCAGACGCCTCAGACACTGCTCCTGGCTCAGGCTGAGGTAAGAGAATTGCTCTCGGAAGACCTTAGTGCTGCCTCTCCCTGTCATGCTGCAGGCTAAGGGGGATAACAACTAGAGCACCCATGACTGGGAGCAAGTGGTCTGACCAGAACCCTTGAAGTGAGAAGCAAGGCCTTCTCCACTTGTAGCACCACTCCGTGTCACCTCACCAACTTTAAACAACTCTAGAAAGCTCTAAGCACTTCCACAAACTTACACGGAGCCAGTAGAAATTAATTGCTGATCCCTTTAAATATCACTGGTGGAGGGTCCTTGCTGCTGCTGAACGCATGTTCAGCTGTGTGAGATTAAAGCTCCAGAATTGAGGACGAAAATGGCATCACTGGTGTCAAATTAGCATTGCACGCTGATTGACATCACAATCTGCCTACTCAACATACTTCCGGCGCACACTCCTAACACCCACCCTACTGCCCTCGCCAAGATGGCGGCTGGTGTGGCTTGCACCAGAACTGTGCACGCAGCGCGGGCGCCATTTTGTCACAAAACTACACCTGTAGTGCCAAAAAATGTGCGTAACAGAGCTGAATTTCTAGCTCCTCTACATTTCAGTTTTATCTGTTGTGTCGGTACCTTTCTACCTAGACACAATTTAGGACTCAGAACTCTCAAACATGAAGTGCTTTATTGGAAGGAAAGGAAGTTCTGGAAAGTTCTGAACAAAGAGAGCTAAACTTAACAGAGAACACCCAACCATTTATCTCCTGTGACAGCGCCACCACAGGAGGGAGGAGAATACACAATACATAACATTTCCTCCCCTCTTAAATGGAAAGTCCACATTATTCCTCAACAGGTAAGTTACTTTCAATGCACTCAATGAACCTAGGGTAGAGGTAGACTGCCTCAAACCCTGACTTTACCCTGGGGTTTATTCTGCCCCAGTCTTGTGGGTAAGTCACTAAGCCTACAGATCCAAGCGTCTTGGAGGCCGCCGCTCTCTGACAGGATACCGGCGGTCATCACTGGCTTCCACAGCAGTGGGCATTGACACAGGCCTGGATGGAGAAGGTGCCTTTGTCAGTCAAAAGTCAGGAGTTTGCACAGGTGGAACAGTCTCTTTGACTTCCTGTGTTGGAGAAGAGCACTGTGGCAAAGGATGCTGGTTTGCGGTATCATCCGGAAACAGTTCAGGCCAACCAGCCATTGGAGCCTCTGTGGCTGTCTCTGCTCCTAGCAACAGTTGATCTGTGTGTCGTCTCCAAACGACGTCCTCAGCAGTCTCAATCATGTAAGACACAGGGCCCGTCTGCGCAATCACCGTAGCAGGAACCCATTTCGGTCCAGTATTGTAGTTGAGAGCTAGAACGTGCTCTCCAGGGTGAAACCGTCTCTCCTTGGCTCTTTTCTCTCTCTTTTCAACTTGAGCTTGTTGTTGACAATGGACAACCTGTTCTGCCCTCGGAGGTTTGAGTAAGTCAAAACTTGTCCGCAACTGCCTCTTCATCATGAGCGAAGCGGGGGAAGTTTTGGTTGTGGCATGCGGCTCGTTCCTGTAGGACAACAGGAAGCTGTTCAGACGTTGGTGGATTGAGCACTGACCTTGCAATGCCTTCAAGGCGTGCTTCAAAGTTTGCACAAACCTTTCTGCCTGGCCGTTAGTAGAGGGATGATAGGGCGCAGACCTGATGTGTTGGACACCATTCACATGCAGGAAGGTTGCACACTCCTGTGATACAAATTGTGGACCGTTGTCACTTACGAGTTGTTCCGGTGAGCCATAACGGCTGAACATCTCACCAAGTTTCTCAATTGTTTTCTCTGCCGTGGTAGACCTCATCACAGCGACCTCTGGCCACATGCTACGAGCGTCCACAACCACCATAAACATCTTCTCTTCGAAAGGACCGGCGAAGTCCACATGTACTCGCTGCCACACTTCTGCAGGCCAATCCCAGGGGTGTAGGGTTGCCAGCTGTGGAACATTCCGGACCCTTTGACATGGGGAACATGTTTTGGCTTTCTCCTCAATATTCCCATCGAGACCTGGCCACCAGAAGTAGCTTCTTGCCATTTCCTTCATCCGAACCATCTCACTGTGGCCTGTATGAAATTGTTGCAGTATAGGTTCCCTCAGAGGTGGCGGAATGATAACACAACGTCCCCAAAGAAGACAACCTGCCTGGACGGAGAGCTCATTTCTTTTTGAAACGTAAGGTTTCAAACTAGGAGAATCTCCTATAGCTCTCCCTCGAATGACATCGTCCATTACCTCAGACAGGACTGGATCGTTGCGGGTGTACCTTCGCACCTGAACTGCAGTGACAGGTGCTCCCTCCACTTGTCTAAAGTAGAAGATGTCTATCTGACGAGGCTCTGGGGGAGTAACAGGCAAGGGTAGCCTCGAGAGACCGTCTGCGTTGCCGTGCAAGTCTGATTTGCGATATTTGATGTCGTATGTGTGTCCTGACAACAGTAAAGCCCACCTTTGCATCCTGCTTGCAGCAAGAGACGGAATTCCAGTGTGGGGCCCGAAGATTTAAGTCAATGGACGGTGGTCCATCAGGAGTGTGAACCTTCTCCCAAACAGGTACTGATGACATTTTCGAATTCCAAAAGCGATTCCCAAGGCCTCGCGCTCGATCTGCGCATAGTTACTCTCGGCCTTGTTCAAGGTGCGTGATGTGAAGGCGATAGGTTTCTCTTCACCCGAAGGCATGATGTGGGATATGACTGCTCCCACACCATATGGTGATGCATCACATGCTAGCTGCACAGGTAGCTTTGGGTCGAAGTGTGTCAGGGCCTCCGATATCAGCAATGCTTTCTTTGCTTGGGCAAAAGCTTCGTTGCACAGTTCAGTCCATTTCCATGTTTTGCCTTGACATAGCAACTGATGTAACGGTTTCAGCAATGTTGCTAAGTCTGGAATAAACTTCCCATAGTAGTTAAGTAGCCCCAGAAATGAACGTAACTGGCTCACATTCTGGGGTGCTGGGGCCTCCACGATCACCTTGACCTTTGACGGCGCCTTATGCAGGCCAGTAGCGTCAATCACATGCCCCAGGTACTCAACTGAACACTGAAAGAATTCACATTTGTCTTTACGAACTCCGAGTCCATACTCTTTCAGTTATTGTAGTGTCGCATCCAAGTTCAGAAGATGATCCTCCTCATTTGTCCCAGTGACAAGGATGTCGTCCAGGTAGCACTGGACTCCTGGCAGTCCACTCAAAATCTGATCCATTGCCCTTTGGAATAGAGCAGGGGCCGACGTAATTCCAAGTGGAAGGCGGCAGTACCTGTATAGCCCCTTGTGTGTCACAATTGTCAGCAGCTCCTTTGATTTGTCATCGACATGCATTTGTAGATAAGCCTGGCATAAGTCTATTTTGCTGAACTTTTGCCCTCCGGCCAGGCCCGTAAAAAGATCAATGAGGGGAAGAGGGTACTGTTCCGCAGACAGCATCGGGTTAATAGTCACTATAAAATCCCCGCAGATTCGAACAGATCCATCCTTTTTCAGGACAGGAACAATGGGTGTGGCCCATTTGCTCACGCTCACAGGCTCCAGGACTCCATTCTCGACTAAGGCCTCCAAGTTAGCCTCAACTTTTGGCCTAATTGCATAGGGTACAGGTCGGGCTTTGTGAAACTTCGGCTTGCTGTCAGGTTTAACTGTCCAGTCTCACACTGATCTTTTTCATGCTCCCAAGTTCCCCATTGAAGAGTTCTGCATGTTTGTTTAACACTGCAGTCAGACCTGACTCCCCTTTTGACATCATGCGGACTGGTCAGTCCAGCGTGATTTTCTCTAGCCACGCACGTCCCAGTAGTGATGGGTAATTTCCCTTTACCACATATAGTGGCAGTTTTGCAGTCTGTCCGTTCAATTTAACTGTCACCTCAATGACGCCTCTCATGGCCACAGGTTCGCCGGTATACGTCTTTACAACAATGTTTGTTGGCTGAAGGGTAAGATGCTTTAGCATTTTGTTGTAGACAGTGTCTGAAACAAGGGACACAGCCGCGCCTGTGTCCACCTCCATCCGCACTGATTGTCCCTCCACCAGTGGTGACACCCAGTAGCCATTTAAATCACCTGCAACCATCAGTATATGCACCTCTTCCTCCTGAGGTGTCGCTCCCCTCGTTTGCTTGTTCCATCATACTGCACTGAATGAACACTCTTTTTCCTCTCTTGTCCAAATAGACATTTTGCTTCCATGCTTCCCAGCTCTGTCTGTTCTTTTTTTACCTCTACAGGCGCGTTCAATGTGACCCTTTTTGCCACAATTTCGGCATTCCAGCTCCGTACACCAGCAGTCATTAGCGTGATGGCCCGTTTTCCCACAACGGTAACATGTGCTGTTCCGCGCACCTTTAGGCTCAGACACCTTGTGAACTCTCCCTGTTGAACTCAACTGGTGAGCCTCCTTTTCCGCCATCTCCATGGAGACACTAACTTCAATGACCTTTTCAAGAGTAAGGTTGTCCTCAGTAAGAAGGCGCTTCTGTGTGACTGCATTTTGCAGACCACACACAAGTCTGTCTCTAATGGTGTCATTCAGCACCTCCTTGAACTGGCAGTGTTCTGACAACCTTTTTAAAGCAGCAATAAACATCGTCACTGATTCCCCCTCCTCTTGATTCCGTTTGTGAAATCTAAATCTCTCAGCAATAACCAGAGGTTTTGGTGAAAAATGTGCTCCAAGAATTTCCACTAGTTGCTTATATGTTTTAGTTCCTGGCTTATCTGGTTGCATGAGGCTGCGAAGTAAATTGAATGTCTTCGGCCCGATTACACTCAGAAAGGTAAGCACGACCTTTTCATTTGCCACCGCATTCACCAAAATAGTCAAAACGTTCTGTATAAGTGCCCCATTGCTCCACATTTTCATCAAAATCACCGATGTTTCCTAATATAGTAGCCATCTCCCGTTTCAAATTAAATTTTCTGTTTACTCACTGCACCCGTAACGTACGCAGATTCATCCGCTCCTCGTTGTCACTTGTTGTGTCGGTACCTTTCTACCTAGACACAATTTAGGACTCAGAACTCAGAGATTCAAACATGAAGTGCTTTATTGGAAGGAAAGGAAGTTCTGGAAAGTTCCGAACAAAGAGCTAAACTTAACAGAGAACACCCAACCATTTATCTCCTGTGACAGCGCCACCACAGGTGAGAGGAGAACACACAATACATAACATTATCCATCTATAATTTTTCATTTCTTTAAAATATTTTTGAAAGATTCAGAGCTAAAGCAATGAAAATACGATTAAGGAAAGCTCTTTCTTATTTAAGACCGTTACCTTTTGAAAATTGTATTCGACACTCAAATATTCTCAATAGCAATAATTTTATTTTGGGGGAAAAAGTTATATATCAATGTATATGTTCGTGCAAGATTTTGTGAATTTTATCCATCCGTATCATTCATATTTTCATCTATAATTCAAGGTCCACTTGGTCATCTGTTTTTATGCGATTTCCATTTCATTTGTCTTAAGGTTTCCATTTCCATTTCAAATCAGAGGGGAATGAGTTTTAAAAATAGTATAAATAAAACATCCTCACAAAGTTAATCATGGTCCATTTATCTAGGATATACTGAAGCCTATTTTTTTAAATAAGATCGGAGGTATGCAATTTTTAATGACCTTGAAAGTTTGCTCCTAAGCTGCTGCTTATTACACAAGATGATTTTTCATCTTTGAAAAGCTATTTACTTCCTTTTGCTCTGTGAAGAACAGAAGTCAATAATAAACAATCTAATCATGATCTCAACATGTATGAAAATCAGGGAATGAGTCAATGTAAACTGGTTCTGTACTTTTCACTATTCCTGTGGTGTGCTTTGAGATCTGATCATTAATGCTAGGTCTGACCTGGAGTAAGATATTCACTTTACGATTTCACTCTGCATTTGTGGAATGCTGCACGAATTTGTCATTACTGACTGTAACAAGTAAAAATTAACTTTCTTCTTTTTCACTATTGTTCATAAATTCATTTTTGGTTGGTTAGGAATCCTCAGATCCATGGTAAATGTGGACGAATGGTATATTAGTACCTTCAGCCAATATTACAGCCATTTTATTCAGGTCGACTTTGTTGCTAAAATTAGCAGCAAGTAAAATATGGCCTATTGCACTAATACTGCAGCTTAACTCCATAATCAACATTTTCAGAAACCTTTGTAGGGATAATTGCTTCTAGTTGGTATTAGTAACAACACTGTATTCGTAATCATAATATACCATTTTTAAAGTGCATATATGATTAGACACATGTGCACACACAAAAATGAAGCAGAAGATATCTTCTTGTTTTGTTATGCTTAGCAGCTAGAACCAATCATTCCAGAGTGGTAGACTTTCATTGCAAATAGCTAATTCCATATGGTCAAGTGGCTACACTGCATGCAGAGAACTCAAAGGATGAAATTCTGCATGATTCCTAATCTGTGGAAATCTTTGAAAGGATGGGCCTTTTACTATGTCCAGAGGATATCTTTAACAAAATTTCTCGCAGTGTGACACCCTTGTGAGAAGTCTGTGGTTCCCACAATTATAACATGAGAGACTGGATGCAAGTTAATATCCTTGTAAAATGGATGACAACACATAGGGTTTGGATTCGAGCTTGAGACTCGTCTGAAGATGGGTTACACCTCATGCTGTATAGTTTCCACAATATCCTTGTGAATCAAGATGCAACTTAAAACTCATGGTTAATGCCTGATGCCCTCATGACATGGAATAGCACAGTGCTACATACATTCTAAGTCATAGAATATGTGTTACTAACTGCATTTTCCTGGCCTCAGGATGTGTGAAATTGGGAACGGTAACATAATGATTAGCTTACTGGACTAGTAATCCAGAGGCCTGAACTAATGATCCAGAGATGTGAGTTCAAATCCCACCACGGCAGCTGGGGAATTTAAATTCAGTTAAATAAATAAATCTGGAACAAAAAGCTAGTTATCAGTAATGCTGACCATGAAACTATAGGACTGTTGGAAAAACCCATCTGGTTCACTAATGTCCTTTAGTGAATGAAATCTGCCGTCCTTACCTGGTCTGGCCTATATGTGACTTTAGACCCACAACAACGTGGTTGACTCTTAACTGCCCTCTGAAATGGCCTAGCAAGCCACTCAGTTGTACACAACCGCTACAAAAAATAATAATAATAAAACCGGACGGGCCACCTGGCATTGACCTCAGCACCAGCTTCGGACACGACAACGGCACACACAGCCCAGCCGACCCTGCAAAGTTCTTCTCACAAACATCTGGGGACCTGTGTCAAAATTTGGAGAGCAGTCCCACAGACTAGTCATACTCACAGAATCATACCTTTCAGCCAATGTCCCAGATTCCTCCATCACCATCCCTGGGTATGTCCTGTCGCACCAGAGGTGGTGCCACAGTCAGGAGGGAGTGGCCCTGGGAGTGCTCAACATTGACTCTGGACCCCATGAAGTCTCATGGCTCAAGGTCAAGCATGGGCAAGGAAACCTCCTGCTGATTACCACCTACCGCCCTCCATCAGCTGATGAATTAGTACTCCTCCATGTTGAACACCACTTAGAAGAATCACTAAGGGTAGCAAGCGCACAGAATGTACTCTGGGTGGGGGACTTCAATGTCGATCACCAAGAGTGGCTCGGTAGCACCACTGCTGACCGAGTCCTGAAGGACATAGCTGCCAGACTAGGACTGCGGCAGGTGGTGAGAGAACCAACACAAGGGAAAAACCTACTTGACCTCGTCCTCACCAAGCTACCTGTTGCAGATGCATATGTCCATGACAGCATTGGTAGCAGTGACCACCGCACAGTCCTTGTGGAGACGAAATATCGTCTTCACACTGACGACACCCTCCATCGTGTTGTGTGGCACTACCACTGTGCTAAATGGGATAGATTCAGAACAGACCTCGCAGCTCAAAACTGGGCATCCATGAGGCATTGTGGGCCATCAGCAGCAGCAGAATTGTATTCCACCACAATCTGTAACCTCATGGCCCGGCATATCCCTCACTCTACCATTACCATCAAGCCAGGGGACCAACCGTGGTTCAATGAGGAGTGCAGAAGAGCATGTCAGGAGAAGCAGCAGGCATACCTAAAAATGCTGTGCCAACCTGGGGAAGCTGCAACACAGGACTACATGCATGCTAAAAAGCAGAAGCAGCATGCTATAGACAGGGCTAAGCGAACCCACAATCAATGGATCAGATCAAAGCTCTGCAATACTGCCACATCCAGTCGTGAATGGTGGTGGACAATTAAACAACTAATGGGAGGAGGCTGCTCCATGAACATTCCTATCATAAATGATGGCGGAGTCCAGCACGCAAGTGCAAAAGACAAGGTGGAAGCATTTGCAACCATCTTCAGCCAGAAGTGCCGAGTGGATGATCCATATCGGCATCCTTCTGAGGTCCCCACCATCACAGAAGCCAGTCTTCAGCCAATTTGATTCACTCCACGTGATATCAAGAAACGACTGAGCGCACTGGATACAGCAAAGGCTGTGGGCCCCGGCAACATCCCGGCTGTCATGCTGAAGACTTGTGCTCCAGAACTAGCTGCGCCTCCAGACAAGCTGTTCCAGTACAGCTACAACACTGGCATCTACCTGAAAATGCGGAAAACTGCACAGGTATGTCCTGTCCACAAAAAGCAGGACAAATCCAATCTGGCCATTTGCCGCCCGATCAGTCTACTCTCAATCATCAGCAAGGTGATGGAATGTGTCATCAACAGTGCTATCAGGCAGCACTTACTCACCAATAACCTCCTTGTCGATGCTCAGTTTGGGTTCCGCCAAAACCACTTGGCTCCAGACCTCATTACAGCCTTGGCCCAAACATGGACAAAAGAGCTGAATTCCAGAGGTGAGGTGAGTGTGACTGCCCTTGACATCAATGCAGCATTTGACAGTGTGGCATCAAGGAGCTTTAGTAAAATTGAAGTCAGTGGGAATCAGGGGGAAAACTTTCCACTGGCTGGAGTCATACCTAGCACAAAAGAAGACGGTTGTGGTTGTTGGAGGTCAATCATCTCAGACACAGGCCATCGCTGCAGGAGTTCCTCAGGGCAGTGTTCTAGGCCCTACCATCTTCAGCTGCTTCATCAATGACCTTCCCTCCATCATAAGATCAGAAATAGGGATGTTCGCTGATGATTGCAGTGTTCAGTTCCATTCGCAACTCCTCAGATAATGAAGCAGTCCATGCCCAAATGCAGCAAGACCTGGATGACATTCAGCTTGGGCTGATAAGTGGCAAGAAACACTTGTGCCACACAAGTGCCAGGCAATGACTATCTCCAACAAGAGTCTAATCACTGCCCCATGACATTCAATGACATTACCATCACTGCATCCCACACCATCAACATCCTAGGGGTCACCATTGACCAGAAACTTAACTGGACCAACCATATAAATACTGTGGCTACAAGAGCAGGTCAGAGGCTGGGTATTCTGTGGCGAGTGTCTCACCTCCTGACTCCCCAAAGCCTTTCCACCATCTACAAGGCACAAGTCAGGAGTGTGATGGAATACCCTCCACTTGCCTGGATGAGTGCAGTTCCAACAACACTCAAGAAACTTGACACCATTCAGGACAAAACAGCCCGCTTGAGTGGCACCCCATCTACCACCTTAAACATTCATTTCCTGCACCATTGGCACACCGTGGCTGCAGTGTGTACCATCTACAAGATGTACTGCAGCATCTTGCCAAGGCTTCTTCAGCAGCACAAAACCTGCGACCTCTACCACCTAGAAGGACAAGGGCAACAGGCGCATGGGAACACCATCACCTCCAAGTTACACACCATCCTGACTTAGAAATATATCACCATTCCTTCAGCGTCACTGGGTCAAAATCCTGGAACTCTCTAAGAGCACTGTGGGAGTACCTTCACCACAAGGACTGCAGCGGTTCAAGGTGGTTTACCGCCACCATTTCAAGAGCAATTAGGGATGGGCAATAAATGCTGGCCTTTCCAGCGACGCCCACATCCCAGGAACAAATAAAAAAAATACACCTTGTACCACACTATTTGCGATCTGAGGATATGGTTATAAGACAGGAAGCACCTGGTTATATGTGGTTGCTGAACTGATGCTGTTATTATAATATGCACCAAGTAGTGGCTTGTTCTCAGTTTTAGACAAACCCACCATAAATTTTATGTCTTAAATCAGAGTTTTTGTGTACCAACCACAGAGTGTTAGGATATATGTTTGTATCTGCAATTGCACATGTTAATCTGCTGTATCAACCAGACCATCAATGGGGTGTAACTGTTGGAGGTGAGCGTTCTATAAAAGTGAGAACAGTGGGGCCATATAGGGGGAGTTATGCAAACAGACTCTTACAGACCTGGTAATTGGATTAAGAGCAAAATTGGCAGTCTGTCTACTCCTTCAATTAAGAATAGTATTGTGGTAAACCACTGTTATAGTTATCACTGTATATTGTTCTCACTGTTCTCACTGTCACATCACTACACGAGGTCGCCTCTTGTCGCACTGTTATACCTGGGCTGACCACCTCCGACTCCGCCCATTACCTGCCCAGGTATAAAGGTAGCTGACTGGCTAGTATTCCTCCCTGTTGGATCGGATCACCCACGAGGGTGGGCTCTGTTATTTAGCCAATAAAAACCTTCAGTTACGTTCTTAACTCGTCGCCTTTTATTGGACTAATTGATAGGCATATCAATTTTATTGGCTAAATAACAGAGCAATGCGTGTTTAACACAGCGCGCCTTGCCATCCTTGGCTGTGTAGTAGAGAACGGAGTCATCGGCCCCGACCCCGAAAGAATGCGCCCCCTCATGGAGCTACCCCTCCCCCACTGTCCAAAAGCACTTAGGAGAACCCTCAACTTCAAACACTGGCTGGACTGCTTCGAATCCTACCTGGAAGAATCCGGCGCCCCGCAGAGATCCAAACTAAGACTTCTGAACGCCCAAGCGAGCCCGAGAGTATACGCACTCATACAGGACACGACTACGTACGAGGCCGCTATCAACCTACTGAAACAGCAGTACCGCAGCCCGGTAAATTACATGTACACCAGGCACCTCCTAAGATCCCGCCCGCAACAGCCAGGAGAGTCTGTAGCTGAATTTTTACGGGCGCTAAGAGCACTCGGCAGGAACTGTGACTTTAAAGCGGTGACGGCTGTTGAAAATACGGAAGATAATATCCGCGATGCCTTTGTGAAAGGCCTACGGTCCGACTACTCACGGCAAAGACTGCTTGAAGCTAAAGACCTCGACCTGGACAAAGCTGAAGCCCTCGCTCTCTCCCTGGAGGTGGCCCATCAGGACCAGGAGGCGTTTTCCAGGTACTGCTCGCGACCCTGGGACTCGGGCCCGACCCCTACCGCAATACCCTTCGCAGCGCCGCCCCCGGGACCTACCTCAGCGTCGGCGTCCCGGACCCGACCGGGCCCGCCACCCCCGGTACCGGCTCCGACATCGGGCACCCGCGATCGGGCCGCCGGCTGCTTCTTTTGCGGCCAGGAGAAGCACCCGAGGTCGCGCTGCCCAGCCAGGAACTCTACCTGCACAACCTGCAGGAAGAAAGGCCATTTCTCTAAGGCCTGCAGGAGCGGATCTTCAGAGGCCAGCAGTGCCTCATGCGAACTGTGGGGGCGGCCATCTTCTTTCACGGCAACTGAGGCCAGTATCCCCACACGTGAGTCATGGGGGCGGCCATCTTTGATCAAGGCAACCGACCCCAATAGTGCCTCATGTGAGTTATGGGGGCAGCCATCTTCTCCGCCATTTTGTCCTACCTCGTGGGAGACGCCATTTTACACACCACGCCCGACTGCCACCGGGCCCCCGGACCCGACGACCGCCTCGCCCGCAGACGACAACGACTCGCTTACCTACACGCTAGCCTCCGTCACTCTGGATCAAGCCCGCCCACACCACCTGTCCAAGTCGATGATGGACATCAAAGTAAACGGCCACGCCACGACCTGCCTGTTCGACAGCGGAAGCACGGAGAGCTTCATCCACCCAGACACGGTGAGCCACTACTCCCTCCCTGTCCTGCCAACGCGCAACCGAATCTCGATGGCATCGAGGTCCCACGCCACGGACATTAGCGGCTACTGTGCTGTGACCTTGTCGGTTAAGGGTACAGAGTATAAAAACTTTAAACTCCTCGTCCTCCCCCAGCTCTGCGCTGCCGTCCTACTAGGGCTGGACTTCCAATCCCACCTCCAAAGTGTAACCCTAGCATACGGTGGACCCCTCCCCCCACTCACAGTCGACAACCAGCGAAGGTTAAACCGCCCACCGCGTAACACCTGCAGCCTATCCACCCTCAAGGTGCCGCCACCTTCCCTGTTCGCTAACCTCACCCCCGACTGCAAACCCGTCGCTACCAAGAGCAGGCGGTACAGCGCTGGGGACAGAGCTTTCATTAGCTCTGAGGTGCAGCGTCTCCTGAAGGAGGGCATCATCGAGGGGAGCAACAGCCCCTGGCGTGCCCAGGTCGTGGTCGTTAAGACCGGCGATAAAAATCGCCTGGTCATCGACTACAGCCAGACCATAAACAGATACACCCAGCTGGACGCATACCCCCTTCCCCGCATATCTGACATGGTCAATCAGATTGCACAATACCGCGTATTCTCGACCATCGACCTTAAGTCGGCCTACCACCAACTCCCTATCCACCCCGAGGACCGCCAGTACACCGCCTTCGAGGCGAATGGGCGCCTATACCACTTCCTTAGGGTCCCCTTCGGTGTCACCAACGGGGTCTCGGTCTTCCAAAGGGAGATGGACCGGATGGTTGACCAGAACGGACTGCAGGCCACATTCCCCTACCTAGATAACGTCACCATCTGCGGCCGCGACCGGCAGGACCACGACGTGAATCTGGAGAAATTCCTCCGTACGGCCCAACGGCTGAACCTCACCTACAATAAGGAGAAATGCGTGTTTAACACAGCGCGCCTTGCCATCCTTGGCTGTGTAGTAGAGAACGGAGTCATCGGCCCCGACCCCGAAAGAATGCGCCCCCTCATGGAGCTACCCCTCCCCCACTGTCCAAAAGCACTTAGGAGAACCCTGGGGCTTTTCGCCTACTATGCCCAATGGGTACCCAATTATGCGGACAAAGCCAGACCCCTCCTGAAAACCACATCCTTCCCCCTCACGGAAGAGGCGTGCGCGGCCTTCTCCCTCATTAAGGGAGACATAGCCAAGGCCACAATGCACGCAGTGGATGAGTCAATCCCCTTCCAAGTGGAGAGCGATGCATCCGACTTCGCCCTAGCCGCTACCCTTAACCAGGAGGGTAGGCCGGTAGCCTTCTTCTCAAGGACCCTACAGGGCCCCGAGACCCGACACTCGTCGGTCGAGAAGGAAGCCCAGGCAATTGTGGAGGCAGTACGGCGCTGGAGGCACTACTTGGCAGGCAAACGATTTACCCTCCTCACCGACCAACGCTCGGTTGCCTTCATGTTTAATAACAAGCTGAGGGGCAAGATCAAGAACGACAAAATCTTGAGGTGGAGAATCGAGCTTTCCACCTATGATTATGAGATCTTGTACCGGCCCGGTAAACTGAACGACCCCCCTGATGCTCTTTCACGCATTACATGCGCCAGCGCGCAAAGTGATAGACTTCAGACCCTCCACAATGACCTCTGCCACCCCGGAGTCACCAGACTCTACCATTTCATTAAGGCCCGCAACCTGCCATACTCCATCGAGGAGGTCAGGACCATGACCAGGAACTGCCAGATCTGTGCTGAGTGCAAACCGCACTTCTATAAGCCGGACAGAGCAAGCCTGATCAAGGCCACCCGCCCCTTCGAGCGTCTGAGCATCGACTTCAAGGGGCCCCTACCGTCATCCGACCGTAATGTGTACTTCCTCAACATCGTTGATGAGTACTCCCGTTTCCCCTTTGCCTTCCCCTGCCCAGACATGACCAGTAACACGGTCATTAAATGCCTGAACAAACTCTTCGCCTTGTTCGGGTTCCCGAACTATATACATAGTGACCGGGGCGCCTCCTTCATGAGCGAGGAACTCCGTCAGTTCCTATTGGAGAGGGGTATTGCAGCAAGCAGGACCACCAGCTACAACCCCCGAGGGAACGGCCAGGTGGAAAGAGAGAACGCGACGGTATGGAAGGCCACCCTCTTAGCCTTAAAGTCTAAGGGCCTCCCAACCTCCCGCTGGCAAGAGGTCCTCCCGATTGCGCTGCACTCCATCCGGTCACTACTTTGCACTGCCATTAACACCACCCCCCATGCCCGAATGTTTGTCTTCCCCAGGAAGTCGACTACGGGAACCACCCTACCAACCTGGCTGACCTCTCCGGGACCCGTCTTGCTGCGAAAGCACGTGAGGGCCCATAAAACGGACCCCCTGGTCGAGAAGGTGAACCTCCTGCACGCCAACCCCCAGTACGCCTATGTGGCTTACCCAGACGGACGGGAGGACACTGTCTCCTTACGAGACCTCGCACCCTCACCCCCCCCTCCCAACCCCCCGAGTCCAGCCGAGGTAGACGGCATGCCGGAACCCCACGAGCCTTTGCCGACTACGCAGACACCAGCTTTAACACCGGATAATGTAACACCGCCGCTGCGACGATCGGAGAGGCTAACGAAGCCTCCGGACAGACTGACATACCAGAGCTGGTAATACACTTCACCCCGCCGGACTCTAATCTAAACAAGGGGTGAATGTGGTAAACCACTGTTATAGTTATCACTGTATATTGTTCTCACTGTTCTCACTGTCACATCACTACACGAGGTCGCCTCTTGTCGCACTGTTATACCTGGGCTGACCACCTCCGACTCCGCCCATTACCTGCCCAGGTATAAAGGTAGCTGACTGGCTAGTATTCCTCCCTGTTGGATCGGATCACCCACGAGGGTGGGCTCTGTTATTTAGCCAATAAAAACCTTCAGTTACGTTCTTAACTCGTCGCCTTTTATTGGACTAATTGATAGGCATATCAAGTATATTCTATAGGCATAATGAAGAGATTTTTTTTATTTCAAATATAAAAGAAATCTAGCCAGTTTCATCAATATATTTAATGTTTTGAAGACATGATCAAATAATATATATGCATGGTCAGTATTGGTGAATGCAGGGCAGTTCTCATGACCAAAGGAAATCCTCAGCACATCACATTTGTAAGTATATTATTACTTGTAAGTACATTACTACTTAGTTGCAACACATTATTCTGACTAATGCTAGAAGGGCTAACTGGCCTACACCTGTTCCTAATGTGAAACCTTAAGAGCTGATAAAATTTAAAGTTCAAAATATCCCTTTGGTAGTTGAAACCTAGATGTCTGAAGATTGACATAGTGACATCGTAGTTCTTGTCTGCAATCCATCATATTAAAAATAGGTAACAATCGTTTTAATAGGATTATTACAAGTGTGACAAGTGCTTTAACAATGAGCTTACTTTAGCATCCAAACAGCACATCATCTTCCCCATAAAACATAACCTCTCATAGGTCCAAAGATGTGCAGGTTAGGTTGATTGGCTATGATAAATTGACCCTTAGTGTTAGGGGGATTAAATACGTGGGGTTATGGGGATAGGGTGGGATATGTGTTGGTGTAGGGGTTACGGGGATCGGGTGGGATATGTGTCGGTGCAGGCTCGATGGGCCGAAATGGCCTCTATCTGCATTGTGGGGTTTCTGTGATTTCTGTGAGGTCTGGCTCTATGCCACTCTTAGGACAGCAAACACACGGTACACGAGAGCTTTCTGGACTGGCTTGCACTCCCTGTGAGACAGCTCCAAAAATTTGCTTTAATTCCTCTTGTCAACTGGTTGTGATCAGGAACTCACTTTGTAAGGAACTTCAGATGCAAAACTGCAAGTACACCGCCAGATCGCCTAAGGCATATACATTAGCCATCTTATACAGATGGGGGTGCAAGGCAGAAATGTAAACTTCATTTAAAAGCCAAAAAGCATAGACTGCTTTCTTGATATCATGTTTCATTATACAATGAGTAATTCTGCTAAAAGTTTTACTTCTTTAGGGTGGAATGTGGACATGCCTGCCTAAAGTAACACACTGCCTGCCCGTCTCTGCAGACAGATCCAAATAGGAAATGTCTACTGAATATATAAAGGTCACTCCATTTAGCTACTTTGCAAATTCTAATGCAACATTTTTGAAACTGTCACATCTCTAAATATTTTAAGATTGCTCTTAACTAGTTACTGTATCATCTATTGTGCCATGTGTCAAATAGCTCATTAGTCTACCAGTAAAAAAATGTCACCTAGTTAGGTCACCAATGAAATCAACAGAAAATATCCCAATTAATTTTTTATGCATCTGCATTAATATCTCATGCATTTAGAAAAGTCAGTTCCATTGACCTCATATAGGTTAGCAAAGGGAATTAAATTAGCCAGGGTTTCTACTCATAATCACTATCCAGTAATATCTGCTAGAAAGAGTTGGCTATTGGGTGAGCAGTGGGTTGGACATACTGGGCTAGAATTTTCTATAGCAAGGCATCTCATTAGACTTACCCCTGCACCCTTCAGCTCAAAAAAGTGTTGCCAACAAAGTTACTGATAACCAGACAGTGAGGGAAACAGGGCATCTGGGACCTGAGTGATTAGTGCAACCAACAGGATCTCCCAAACAGTATCTCCCTAACTAATGAGATTTAAAGATTGGGAAATAAACACACGAAAGACCGAGAATGAGGGTGAATTAAAGTGGGTGAATTCAATGTAAAAATCAGGTACAGAAAGAGAAATAAAGAAAAGGGAAAGAAAGATTGGATTGAGAGGAAAAATGAGAAAAAACATTTTTAAAATTACATTTCTAAAATTCAAAACTGAAGGAATGAGACTCCACACTTGGAACACAGGAACATAGGTACAGGAGTAGGCCATTTAGCTCCTTGAGCCTGTTCCACCATTGAATGAGATTGTGGCTGATCTGTGACCTAACTCCATATACCCACTTTTGCCCCATATCCCTGAATATCTTTGGTTAACAAAAATCTATCAATCTCAGATTTAAAATTAACAATTGATTTAGCATCAATTGCCGTTTGCGGAATAGAGTTCCAAACTTCTACCACCCTTTGTGTGTAAAAGTGTTTCCTAATTTCACTCCTGAACGGTCTGACTCTAATTTTTAGATTATGCCCCCTAGTCCTAGACTCTCCAACCAGCGGAAATAGTTTCTCTCCATCTACCCTATCTGTTCCCCTTAATATCCTGAAAACTTCAATCAGATCACCCCTTAGCCTTCTAAATTCAAGGGAATACAACCCTAATTTGTGTAATCTCACCTCGTAATTTAACCCTTGGAGTCCAGGTATCATTCTGGTAAACCTACAATGCACTCCCTCCAAGGCCAATACAGTATATCCTTCCTAAGGTGTCGTACCCAGAACTGCTCACAGTACTCCAAGTGGGATCTAACCAGGGTTTTGTATAGCTGCAGCTTAACTTCTACCCCCTTGTATTCTAGTCCTCTAGATATAAAGGCCAGCATTTCATTAGCCTTTTTGATTATTTTCCGTACCTGTTCATAACATTTTAATGATCTCTGTACCTGGACCCCCCAAGGCTCACTAGGTTGATTCCTGAGATGAAGGGGTTGTCTCATTGGAGTTTAGAAGAATGAGAGGTGATCTTATTGAAACGTATAAGATTGTGAGGGGGCTTGACAGGGTAGATGCAGAGAGGATGTTTCCCCGTGTGAGGGAATCTAGAACTAGGGGGCATAGTTTCAGAATAAGGGTTCGCCCATTTAAAACAGAGATGAGGAGGAATTTCTTCTCTCAGAGGGTCATGAATCTTTGGAATTCTCTACCCCAGAGAGCTGTGGAGGCAGAGTCATTGAATATATTCAAGGTGGAGATAGACAGATTTTTGAATGATAAGGGAGTCGAGGGTTATGGGGAGCAGGCAGGGAAGTGGAGTTGAGGCCAAGGCCAGATCAGCCATGATCTTATTGAATGGCAGAGCAGGCTCGAGGGGCCAAATGGCCTACTCCTGCTCCTATTTCTGATGTCACTTCGGACCTCCACTGTTTTTAGCTTTTCACCATTTAGAAAGTACCTGGTTCTATCCTTTTCAGATCTAAAGTGGATGACCTCACATTCGCCTACATTGAAAGCCATTTGCCACAGTTTTGCGCATTCACTTAATTTATCGATATCCCTTTGTAATTTTATGCTTTCATCTACATTACCTACATCGGCAAATTTGGATATATGGCTTTCTATGCCATCATCTAAGTCTTTAATAAATACTGTGAATAGTTGAGGCCCCAAACACAGATGGGGGCCACCACTAGTCACATCCTGCCAATTAGAGTACTGACCCATTATCCCTACTCTCCGTCTCCTGCCGCTCAGCCAATTTCCTAACCAGGTCAATAATTTGCCTTCAATTAGTCTCTTATGTGGGACATTTATCAAATGCCTCTGGAAGTCCATATAAGTAACATCCATAGACATTCCCCTGTCCACTACTTTAATCACTTCCTCAAAAAATTCAATCAGGTTTTTCAGGCATGACCAACCTTTCCACAATCCATAATAGTTCATTTTTGGTGCCAGAGAGGTTGCTCGGCAGTCATTGACAATGATCACATCTTTAAAAGGGTACTTATGCTACTAATTACTAGCCCATAATATCTGCAGTGGGTTTACTTTGTATCATGCAAATACATCAACTTCATGACATTCAATGCATCTCAATGGTGAGGCAGACAGCGAAATGCCGTTTTCGCAAAGCTAACAGCGGTGCGGCGCAACTCGGACAGCAACATTTGGCTATTCGCATTTAACTGCACATTTGCTCCTCGCTTGAAATTGCTGTACCATTTACACATAAATAATGGAGAGCGCCATTAGCCTCACCGTTATTTTGACAGCAAATTCTGCCCCATTGTGATTGCCTTGCGAGCAGCTAAATAGCCTGACAACACTCACTGCCCAGGATTGTCCATTAGGAATGGTTACTTCAGTGAAGTACTAGAGGCCTATCATTAACTGTGTCCCAACTAGCCACCTTTTAGAGGAGGAGGAGACACAACTGTGGGGGAGGGGGGGGGGGGGTGTAGGCAGCAGAGAGAAGCAGGAGAAAGCAGAGTGAGAGGGAAAGAGAGGAAGTGAGAGTGAGAGAGAGATAATGAAAGAGTGATGGTTCTTATTGATAATATAGGCTGTAAATTCGGGCAGCCATTGCATTCGGTCCCTGCCACAAACTCTGTTCCCTAGCCATTGACTCCATCCCTCTCCCTAGCAACTGAGGCTGAACCAGACTGTTCGCAACCTTCGTGTCCTTTTTGACCCCGAGATGAGCTTCCAACTACATATCCGCACCATCACTAAGACCACCGATTTCCAGCTCCATAACATCACCCGACTCCGCCCCTGCCTTAGCTCATCTGCTGCCGAGAATCTCATCCATGCCTTTGTTACCTCTAGACTTGACTATTCCAATACACTCTTGGCCAGCCTCCCATCTTCCGTAAACTTAAGGTCATCCAAAACTCTGCAGCCCGTGTCCTAACTCGCACTAAGTCCCGTTCACCCATTACCCCTGTGCTCGCTGACCTACATTGGCTCCAGGTTAAGCAACGCCTCGATTTTAAAATTCTCATCCTTGTTTTCAAATCCTTCTATGCCTCACCCCTCCCTATCTCTGTAACTTCCTCCAGAACTACAACCCTCAGAGACATCTGCGCTCCTTCAATTCTTGCCTCTTGTGCATCCCCGATTTTAAATTGCTCCACCATTGGCGGCCGTGCCTTCAGCTGCCGAGGCCCTAAGCTCTGGAATTCCCTCCCTAAACCTCTCCGCTTCTCTTTCCTCCTTTAAGACGCTCCTTAAAACCTACCTCCACCTGCCCCAATATCTCCTTATGTGGCTCAGTGTCAAATTTTGTTTGACAACGCTCATGTGAAGCGCCTTGGGTCATTTTATGAGGTTAAAGGTGCTATATAAATACAAGTTATTGTTATAGATTTGAAAAATTCCCACATTCATTTTCTAATATTTTCCACAATCATTGTATTGCCCCAATGTCTGTAATAGTCAAAACAAGGAACAGAATGCACCATGTCCTTTTTTTACCAAATATTTTGCATGCATTAATTGCTTTTTTAAGCTCAAATTTGAAAGCAATTATCTAGATACAAATTATGCCTTTCAATGATTTGCATGTTTTAACAAGGAATGTAGCAAAATGACTAAAGAAATCCACTAAATTAGCCGTTATTTATTACCAGCCTTTATTTATTACCATTCTACTGTATGTGCCAAATGTTCTCTTTACCAGTTGTCACTGGCATATCAAATCTGTCAGAAATGCCAGAAGCATATTGCTTGCGTTCATCTATTGCCAAACTTTTCCCAAGTCCTAAAATGGTAACTATCAACTATAAAGCAATACCTCCAAGGTAGTTCACATCTGTAAATTAATTTGCAGATTGCTTTAAAACTCAGAAGGGGAGTAGGGACACAAGGGTGGAAAGACATCAGTGGATAGGAGGACTCCGAATGTCCAGTGTGGAATCTGATCTATTGCTGAAATAAACAAGGACATATTTATCAGACCACAAAAACCTATTTTATCTTTTGCTGAAACACCAAACAGAAAATGACCGTGGGTCAGTTTGTCTACAAGGTTTATGGTACAAATTTAAACAATACATACATACACATATATTTTCATATTTATTCAAAGTTAGAGCCTGTTGCTCACATGATTTTGTCTTCTGTGGAACCTAAAAATATCTTTAATCTATACTCGTACTGTAAAATGAAGTTCATTATTTTTTGCACTCAATGGTGGTGGCATAAAAATAACTACTCATTCTTAATGGTAGTTTTCAAGCTATTGGCATATAGTCAACAGTTTGGGTAATTAAAGCACCGCAGAAATACTTTCAAGCTGTACTCCAGCTGACAAACTGGGTTGTCAATTTAACTTAAGCAACTTGTAGGGGCTTTAAAGCAACTTACAAACAGGACTTTAACCTGTATATGCTCACTATTGGGATTTAACCTTGAATTCGCAGAAGATGCAAGAGCTTTGTATAGATACAAACCTCTAAATTTTTGCCTTTTAAAACATGAGGTATAAGTCAACACTTGTAAATTTGGCTAGAAATATCACAATTATAGAAAGTGCTATTGGAATGATTGTGTATTTAATTTCTCAGTTTTTAATCTTTGTTTTGTTTTAAGTCCTTTGACCTTTTCTCTCTTTTTAAACACGGGTCTAGCTGTTACCATAGTACCACCAGCACACTCATCACTTGAGCTGCTGCTCATATTGGCAGTTTTGTCTTCAGTTTTATCGCTTCCATCTTTCATCTGTTTTACTGGAATTTTTCTATCCAAATTAATCATTTTGGAATATTTTTGTGACTTAACTTCAGAATCATCCTCTGAAGAGTCACCGGACATTTCAGATAGATTTATAGATCCAATGAAACCTCCTCCAGAAGACTGTCCTGGAGATTTCTGTGGTTTCTTTCTCTTTCTGTTCTGCATTTGGGATTTTTTGGATCTGCCTTTGATTCCCAATGCTATTTCCTGGCCCTTCCCTCCTACTGACGAGTTACTAGCCCCTTCCGTTATACCAGTTTCCTGTGTCTCTGCTAAAGTTTCGTGTTCTTTCCGCAACATACAAGTCACAGCTCTGCGAAGCCTTTGGCTTTTTATTGCTTGCTTTTCATGTTGTTCCATCCTGAAGAAGGAATCAATACGTAGCTGGGACTGCAAGAGAAATAAGTGTTTATATCAATCCACAAAAAAAATCTAAAATCAATAGTGGTGTGCGTACCAGTATCTTAGCTGGCTTACTGAAATATGTTTGAATACAGTAAAAGAGAAAATCATTGAGAAAAAAGAATGAGCATGAAGTTTAAATTCATGAAGCACAAAGGATTGGGAATGACAGATAGCACTAGAATAAGAAATAGTACAGTATTAAGTGGAGTCAGACTAAGAGAGAATACAAGAAGGTCTAAGACAGGTTTACAGTGCATGTGTGTGAATGCACAAAGTGTGGTAAGTAAGGTTGGTGAGCTGCAGGCACAAATAGATTGGCTATGGAAAAGGACAGGGAGAAATCTAGTGACCTACATGGGAATATGATGTTGTGACGATAACGGAGACCTGGCTCAAAAAAGGGCAGGATTGGGTACTAAATATTCCTGGATATAAGGTGCTCAGGAAAGAAAGGAGGTGGCAGTATTGAATAAGGAGAACATTACAGTTCTGGAGAGAGAGGATGTCTTGGAGGGGTCAAAAACAGAGTCTATTTGGTCAGAGTTGAGAAACAATAGAGGCGCCATTACACTACTAGGTGTATTCTATATGTCGCAAACTGGTGGGAATAATATAGAGGAGAAAATGTGCAGGGAAATTACAGAGAGGTACAAGAACTATGGAGTAGTGATAATGGGGGACTTCAATTATCCTAATATAGACTAGGATAGTAATAGTGTGAAGGGCAGAGAGGGGGAAGAATTTCTGAAGTGTGTTCAGGAGAAATTTCTTGATCAGTATGTTTCCGGCCCAATGAGGGAGGAGGCATTGCTGGATCTGGTTCTGGGAATGAGGTGGTTCAAGTAGAGCAAGTGTCAGTAGGGGAACATTTAGGGAACAGTGATCGCATTATCATAAGGTTTAGATTAGCTATGGAAAAGGACAGGGAGTAAAAATATTTAATTGGAGGAAGGCCAGTTTCAGTGGGTTGAGAATGGATCTGGCCCGGGTAAATTGGAATCAAAGATTGGCAGGTAAAACTGTAATCGAAAAATGGGCTGCCTTTAAAGAGATGGTTCAGGTACAATCAAGGTACATTCCCACAAAGGGGGGGAAGGTAGGGCAACCAAAGTCAGAGCTCTCGGGATGGCGAAAGAGGTAGAGAGTAAGATGAAGCAGAAAAAGGGGGCGTATGACAGATGTGAGGTTGAGAATACAAGTGAAAATCAGGCTGAATATAGAAAATTCAGAGGGGAAGTGAAAAAGGAAATAAGAGGGGCAAAGAGAGAGTATGAGAATAGATTGGCAACTAACATAAAAGGGAATTCAAAAGTCTTCTATAGACATATAAATAGTAAACGGGTTGTAAGAGGAGGGGTGGGGCCAATTAGGGACCAAATTGGGGACCTACACATGGAGACAGAGGGCATGGCTGAGGTACTAAATGAGTACTTTGCATCTGTCTTCACCAAGGAAGAAGATGCTGCCAAAGTCATAGTGAAAGAGGAGGTAGTTGCGATACTGGATAGGATAAAAATTGATATACTGGATAGGATAAAAATTGATAAAGAGGTGGCAGTAGAAAGGCTGACTGTACTTAAAGTAGATAAGTCACCAGGACCGGATAGGTTGCATCCTAGGATGCTGAGGGAAGTAAAGATGGAAATTGCAAAGGTACTGGCCATAATCTTCCAATCCTCCTTGGATATGGGGGTGGTGCCAGAGAATGAGAGAATTGCAAAGGTTACACCCTTGTTCAAAAAAAAGGGTGCAAGGATAAACCCAGCCACTACAGGCCAGTCAGTTTAATCTCGGTAGTGGGGAAGCTTTTAAAAATGATAATGAGGGACAAAATTAACAGTCACTTGGACAAGTGTGGATTAATTAAGGAAAGCCAGCATGGATTTGTTAAAAGCAAATCATGTTTAATTAACTTAATAGAGCTTTTTGATGCGGCAACAGAAAGGCTTGATAAGGGCAATGCGGTTGATGTGGTGTACATGGACTTACAAAAGGCGTTTCATAAAGTGCCACATAATAGACTTGCCAGCAAAGTTAAAGCCCATGGAATAAAAGGGACAGTGGCAGCATGGATACGAAATTGGCTAAGTGACAGGAAACAGAGAGTAGTGGTGAACGGTTGTTTTTCGGACTGGAGGAAGGTACACAGTGGGGTTCCACAGGGGTTGGTACTAGGACCACTGCTTTGCTTGATATATATTAATGACTTAGACTTGGGTGTACAGAGCACAATTTCAAAATTTGCAGATGACACAAAACTTAGAAGTATAGTGAACAGTGAGGGGGATAGTGATAGACTTGAAGAGGACTTAGACAGGCTTGTGGAATAGGCGGACACGTGGCAGATGAAATTTAATGCAGAAAAGTGCAAAGTGATACATTTTAAGAACATAAGAAATAAGAGCAGGAGTAGGCCATACGGCCCCTCGAGCCTGCGCCGCCATTCAATAAGATCACGGCTGATCATCGACCTCAACTCCACTTTCCCGCCCGATCTCTGCATCCCTTGATTCCCGTAGAGTCCAAAAAATCTATCTAACTCAGCCTTGAATATGCTCAAAGACTCAGCATTCACAGCCCTCTGGGGCAGTGAATTCCAAAGATTCACAACCCTCTGAGTGAAGAAATTCCTCCTCATCTCAGTCTTAAATGGCCTACCCCTTATCCTGAGACTATGCCCCCTAGTTCTAGACACTCCAGCCAGGGGGAACAACCTCTCAGCATCGACCCTGTTAATCCCCTTCAGAATCTTGTATGTTTCAATAAGATCATCTCTCATGCTTCTAAACTCCAGAGAGTATAGGCCCATTCTACACAATCTCTCATCATAGGACAGCCCTCTCACCCCAGGAATCAATCTAGTGAACCTTCGTTGCACAGCCTCCAAGGCAAGTATATCCTTTCTTAGATAAGGAGACCAAAACTGTGCACAGTACTCCAGGTGTGGTCTCACCAAGGCCCTGTATAATTGTAGCAAGACTTCCTTACTCTTATACTCCAACATGTCATTTGTCTACCTTATTGCTTGCTGTACCTGCATGCTAGCTTTCTGTGTTTCTTGCACGAGGACACCCAAATCTCTCCAAACACCAACATTTGAAAGTTTCTCACCATTTAAAAAATATTCTGTTTTTCTATTCTTTCTACCAAAAAGTGAATAACTTCACATTATACTCCATCTGCCACCTTACTGCCCACTCACTTAGTCTATCTATGTCCCATTGCAGACTCTGTTTTCTCCTCACTGCTTACTGTCCCATCTAGTTTTGTATCATCAGCAAACTTGGATGCATTACACTCGGTCCCTTCATCCATGTCATTAATATAGATTGTAAATAGCTGAAGCCCCAACGCCGATCCTTGCGGCACCGCACTAGTTACAGCCTGCCAACCTGAAAGATCCATTTATCCCTACTCTCTGTTTTCTGTCCGTTAACCAATCCTCTATCCATTCTACTATATTACCCCCAACCCCATGAGGCCTAATCTTGTGTAATAATCTTTTATGTGGCACCTTTTCAAATGCCTTTTGGAAATCCAAATATACTACATCCACTGGTTACCCTTTATCTACCCTGCTAGTTACATCCTCAAAAAACTCAAATAAATTTGTCAAACATGATTTCCCTTTCATAAAACCATGTTGACTCTGCCTAATCATGTTATGATTTTTTAAGTGACTTGATACCACTTCCTTAACAATGGATTCCAGCATTTTCCCAACGACTGATGTCAGGCTAACTGGCTTGTAGTTCCCCGTTTTTTCTCTCCCTCCTTTCTTGAATAGTGGTGCTACATTTGCGACCTTCCAATCCACTGGGACCATTTCAGAATCTAGGGAATTTTCGAAGATCAGAACCAATGCATCCACTATCTCTTCAGCCACCTCTTTTAGAACCCTAGGATGTAGGCCGTCAGGTCCAGGGCATTTGTCGGCTTTTAGTCCCATTAGTTTCTCTAGTACTTTTTCTCTACTTATATTAATTACGTTAAGTTCCTCACCCTCATTAGACCCCTGGTTCCCCACCATTTTTGGTATGCTTTTTGTGTCTTCTACTGTGAAGACAGATACAAAATATTTGTTTAACATTTCTGCCATTTCCTTATTCCCCATAATAATTTCTCCTGTCTCAGCCTCTAAGGGAGCAATGTTTACTTTTGCTACTCTTTTCCTTTTTACATACTTGTAGAAACTCTTACAATCTGCTTTTATATTTCTTGCTAGTTTTCTCATATTCTATTTTTTTCCTTTTTATCAATTTTTTGGTCAAACTTTGCTGGTTTCTGAAACTCTCCCAATCCGCAGGCTTACTATTATTCTTTGCAACATTATAAGCTGCTTCTTTCAATCAAATGCTATCCTTAACTTCTTTAGTTAGCCAAGGTTGGATCACTTTTCCTGTGGAGTTTTTATTTCTCAATGGAATGTATTTTTGTTGAGAATTATGAAATATTTCTTATCTACTGCCATACCTATTAATCTATTTTTCCAATCTACCTTAGTCAACTCGTCCCTCACACCTATGTAATTGGCTTAATTTAAGTTTAAGACTCTAATTTCGGACTTAGGCAAGTCACTCTCAAAATTAATGTAAAGTTCTATCGTATTATGATCACTCTGCCCCAGAGGATCCTTTACTATGAGATTGCTAATTAACCCTGTCTCATTACACAATACAAGATCTAAAATAGCCTGTTCCCTGGTTGGTTCGATGACATATTGTTCTAGGAAACTGTCCCGAATGCATTCCATGAACTCGTCCTTCAGACTACCTTTGCCAATTTGATTTATCCAGTCTCTATGAAGATTAAAGTCCCCCAAGATTATTGCATTACCTTTGTTACAAGCTCCTACTATTGCTTGATTAATATTCTGTCCAACGGTATAGCTACTGTTAGGGGGCCTATATACTACTCCTACCAGTGTTTTCTGCCCCTTGTTATTCCTGATCTCCACCCAGACTGATTCTACTTCCTGATCTTCCGAGCCGAGATCCTTTCTCGCTACTGTCCTTATGTCATCCTTTGGCAGGAAGGACGAGGAGAGGCAATATAAATTAAAGGGTAAAAATCTAAAAAGTGGTTGCATGAACAGAGAGACCTGGGAGTATATGTGCACAAATTGTTGAAGGTGGCAGGGCAGGTTGAGAAAGCAGTTGGAAAGGCATACGGGATCCTGGACTTCATAAATAGAGGCATAGAGTACAAAAGCAAGGGAGTTATGATGAACCTTTATAAAACACTGGTTCGGCCTCAACTGGAGTATTGTGTCCAATTCTGGGCACCGCACTTTAGGAAGGATGTGAAGGCCTTGGAGAGGGTGCAGAAAAGATTTATGAGAATGATTCCAGGGATGTGGGACTTCATTTACATTGATAGACTGGAGAAGCTGGTGTTGTTCTCCTTGGAGCAGAGAAGATTAAGAGGAGATTTGATAGATGTGTTCAAAATCATGAGGGGTCTGGACAGAGTAGTGAGAAACTCTTCCCAATGACAGAGGGGTCGAGAACCGGAGGATACAGATTTAAGGAGATAGGCAGAAGAACCAAAGGCGACATGAGGAAAAACTTTTTTATGCAGCGAGTGGTTATGATCTGGAATGCAATGCCTGAAATAGTGGTGGAGGCAGATTCAATCGTGGCTTTCAAAAGGGAATTGGAAAAGTACCTGAAGGAAAAAAAATTGCAGGGTTACGGAGAAAGGGCAGGGGAATGGGACTAGCTGAAGTGCTCTTGCAGAGAACTGGCAGGGCTTGACAGGCCGAATGGCCTCCTTCTGTGCTGTAACACAAAAAGGAAGACTCAAAAAACCTCCCAGAAATATGAGAAAACCAAGGGTGTGGCGAGAATGAGGAACTTAAAGAAATTATTATTAGTAAAAAAACAGTACTAGCAAAATTAATGGGACTAAAAGTCAATAAATCCCAAGGACCAGATGACCTACATCCTAGTGTTTTGAAAGAGGTGGCCATTGGGATAGTGGACGCATTTGTTGTCACCTTCCAAAATTCTATAGTTTCTGGAACAGTTCCTGCACATTGGAGGATAGCAAATGTAACCCCGCTATTTAAAAAAGGGAGAGAGAAAACAGGGAACTACAGACCTGTTAGCCTCACATCAGTAGTTGGGAAAATGCTGGAATCTATTATAAAGGATGCAATAACTGGGCACTTAGAAACTAATAGTAAGATTGGGCAGTGTCAACATAGATTTATGAAAGGGAATTCCTGTTTAACAAACCTATTGGAGTTATTTGAGGATGTAACTAGTGGAGTAGACAAAGGGGAACCGGTAGATGTAGTGTATTTGGATTTTCAGAAGGCCTTTGATAAGGTCCCACACAAGAGGTTGGTGAACAAAATTAGGGCACATGGAATTGGGGGTAATATACTAGCATGGATTGAGAATTGGTTAACAGACAGAAAACAAAGAGTAGGGATAAACGGGTCCTTTTCAGGATGGCAGGCTGTGACTAGTGGGGTACTGCAAGGATCGATGCTTGGGCCCGAGCTATTTCACAATCTATATCAATAATTTGGATGAGGGGACTAAATGTAACATTTCCAAATTTGCTGATGACACAAAGCTAGGTGGCAGTGTTAGTTGTGAAGAGGATGTGAAGAGGCTTCATGGGGATCTCGACAGGCTCAGTGAGTGGGCGAGAACATGGCAGATGGAATATAATGTGGATAAATGTGAAGTTATCCACTTTGGTAGAAAAAACAGAAAGGCAGAGTATTTCCTAAATGGTGAAAGATTGGGGAATGCAGATGCTCAAAGGGACCTGCGTGTCCTTGTACATGAGTCACTGAAAGTGAATGTGCAGGTGCAGCAAACCATTAGGAAGGCAAATGGTATGCTGGCCTTCATTACAAGAGGATTTGAGTACAGGAGTAAAGAAGTCTTACTCCAATTATATAGGGCCTTGGTGAGACCACACCTGGAGTACTGTGTACAATTTTGGTCTCCTTACCCAAGGAAGGATATACTTGCCATAGAAGGAGTGCAACGAAGGTTCACGAGATTGATTCCTGGGTTGGCAGGACTGTTGAGTAAACTAGGCCTGTATTCTCTTGAATTCAGAAGAATGAGAGGTGATCTCATTGAAGCAAACAAAATTATTACAGGGCTTGATAGGATGGATGCTGGGAGAATGTTTCCCTTGGCTAGGGAGTCTAGAACCAGGGGCCACAGCCTCAGGATAAAGGGTAGGACATTCAGGACTGAGATGAGAAGAAATTTCTTCACACAGAGGGTGGTGAATCTTTGGAATTCTCTACCCCAAAGGGCTGTGGAGGCTGTCATTGGGTATATTCAAAACAGAAGTCGATAGATTTCTGAGGGCATCAAGGGGTATGGCGATAGGGCCGGTGGATGGAGTTGAGGCAGAAGATCAGCCATGATCTCACTGAATGGTGGAGCAGGCTCGAAGGGCCGAATGGCCTACTCCTGCTCCTATTTCTTATGTTACCATTCTATGGTTCTATTCTAAATTCCTAAAAAGTCAAAATATAATTTTACAGATGCAAATGGCAGATTTTCCTCCCCTTGAGATGGAGCATTTGCACTCTAAATTATATTCCACTTGGAGCTTAGCTGAGAGTGAACACAAGGTAGCCAACCGAGTCAAATTGGCCTGTGACATGCAACTTCACACTCACACCATTCTGGCTGGGAGTCAGATATATCCATTGCTTTAGCTACCAGTGCCACAAGTTTCTACATTTTTATACTTCTGGAATAAATACTGCAAATTGAACCTGATTACATATATAGTCAAATGTAATTCTCAAGGTTTCTACCACTACATAGGAGACCCAACATTTAAATTTCTCCAAATGTTGGAATTTTTTTAAAAAACTTTAATGGACCCTGGAGGAAACCATTTCTCAAATTACAGTATTTGCCATCTGCAGGGGAAAGCCCGATGTATTGTAATTGCCTCCATTAAAGGTCCTCAAATCTATTTCACTTAGGAGCCATCAGGGAAAGGGGACTTCTCTCTCAGCATTGGATTAGAAACCAGAACCTAGTGGCAAAGAATTGTGTTGTGACTCACTGTGACACATGTCCCTTTTGAGCTTCATTAAAAACTTCGCTTAACTATAGATTCTGTGTGAGTGCTTAATATTCAAATATCCTCAAAGTGCCCAAAATGACTCTCTACAATGAAATACTTATCGCTGTTCAGTTAAGACATACCTGATGGGTATTGAGTTGCTTCATTACAGGTAAAAGAACTTCGTCAGTCTTCTTCCTGGTCCATCCAAAACGATTCTCACAAAATTTGCCAAAGTTAAAGATATATTTTACAAACTGAAAAAAACTGTCAAATACTCTAAACAGGTGGATGAATGCGACAAATGAACTGCCGTTGACCTGTCCCTTCATACTGGGCAGTTCAGGTAATTATATTCTATTTAACGCAACGATGCTCAAAACTACAGCCTGTGAATCCTGGCTATCCAACATCAAATCACTGCTCTATTTCTTTACATTTGGGTGGCCAATCCGACAGTTGTCAATCAAGATAGAGGGAAGGCAAAGCAGGCAGGGCCATAGACTTGATTAATGCAGAGTTAACCAAAAGGGCTTAGTGGCTGTGATGGAGGTGACCATATATTTAATATTGTCCATATTTTTTCAGTCTGGGGCCTTTTCCAGTTGAGGTTGGGTTGGCTCAGTCTAGGTGGGCCATGCTGATGCTGGTCAATTTGTGTTTGGGACTAAAGGAGTGTTGCTGACCTTTAAGTCAAGAGGCATTGTTGTCAGCTGCTGCAGTATGGGAGGAGTTTCAAATAGGCATCATCCGGTTATGTTCCCTACAGAGATGTGGCAGTTCTCCTGTGGCCTCTAAACACAAGGCCCTGAAAATCCATGGGGGCTGGCGTTCCATTGTAGCTCCCGTGGAAACCAGTGGGAAACGGCAGGGACTTGGGTTGTGCCAAGTTTCCACCCATTTTCCACCTGTATTAGAGGGCAGAAGTGCCACCCACCACTTACAAGGTGGGTGTTGTCCAGGGCAGAGCTCCCTATGCTGAGAGTTCCTGCTTACCTGGCTCATTCAGGAATCAGCGTAGAACTGGAGGTTGGTATATCAAGTGAGATGATGTACACTGGCATCCAGGTAGGCGGTAATGGACTTCCTGGGGCGGTGTCTGCACAGGAAGTGGTCTGGACCTCCCGAAGATTGACCAAAATTTATTTTTGTTTACACAGGGGACTGATGGAAATCTGCATGGGATGGGGGATTGGGTGGGAAATCTGGGCATTCTCCCCCCGCACCCCCCCCCCCCCGCCCCGTAAAAGGCAGCCAGATTTTCCAGCTGCATGAAGCAGGTGGGTACTGGAGATGTACCCAAAGTGGCACTTGCACCTGCATGCCCCAGACAAATGAGGTACCCTCTCATTAACCCTGTCAAACTTCACCAGCGTCAGCACTGGAGGGCACCAAGGGGTGCAATCCTGGTGTAATTGCCTGGACACTTTTGGAGCCCTATGAAGATATAGTCAACCACCTCTAAGTTTGCAGGTAGGACTTCCTTGATTAATGCTGCCTAGACCTGTATAAAGACTTTCCTCCTGTCCTTCAGCAGACAATGTGGTGGCTGAGCAATATAGCACATGGGCCAGGAGGAGTCAGCCATCTAACAACTCCCTCACCACTCCTGGATATATACCGAGCACATTCTCAATGATAGACCTGGACATCCCCAACTACCTCAATGGAAGAACAAAACCTACCTAACCAACAACTCCACTTCCCCCACAATTCTAAACTGGTTCTTCCTGAAGAACAACCAGATTCTCAGAGTATCCACATTTCTGATGCCACAATGAGGTCACTATATTCTTTACCATCCAGTTCATACAGGACTGCTTGTAGAACTCACTCAATAGAAAAGACCATATATACATATGAGAAATAGCAGTTAATTAGACAAATATGGTAAGTAAAATTTATTTATACTCTATAAATGAGAAAATGCTACTTTATTTTTATTATGTCTTTGTACAAAAGGATATTCCCTGATCTCATCCAGGTCTGGTCTACCCCAGGAGAGTGAGCCCTTAGATTCATCTACAACTGGTTTCAGATACTCTTCGGACACTGCTGGATTTGGAAACCCAGGGTAAATGTCTAGGTGACGCAGTTTTTTTTTCACTTTAGTATCATTGGGATTGTCTCGCAGTTTCTTATTTTTCTGGGCTTCAGTCCACCAGTCTCTGAAAGACAAGACATTTATTAACTCCATGTTTAACACTCCTTAATTAATGTGGCTTTTTCATAGAACTATAAATAAATATATATATAAAATAAATAAATAAAATATAATACACACACACTCTGTCTGAGCTGACTAAGTAACTCCCAGGCAAAGAATAGGCTCACAAGAAATTTAACACTCAATTGTTCACAATTCTATTTATAGTTTACTTTGTAATTTTCTGTCTTATGAAAAATCTGCCAAGTATGGATTAAGTACCAAATTCACAGGGTCATGATACAACCACAACAGAACCTAATACATTGGTAGCATGGAATTAATATGAATTTTTAATTCTGTGACTTTATAGAAGCATTACAAAAAACATTATACTTTTGAACTTCAACGTTGGCCACTGCACAGAAATAAAATTCAGTTCTAAGCTTTCAAATCTAAATGGTCAGTGCTGATATAAGGCTTGAATATGAAATTAGCATAGCATGTGCAAGTCCTAATTTATTTCTGTACAGTAGAGGACAATGAATTGAAAAGTTTCTTTGTGTTTATACGATGTTAGCGCTAAAAATTCATATTATCTTTGGGCTTCACTACTGAAATAAATTGGATTTAGTGAAAACAGTCCAACTATTACAGTTGACAGAAGGCAGCTGCAGAATGCCATTTGTCATGAGGACTGAAGGACGAGGAACAATGTAGTAGTATTTTCCACAGCCACGTTTGTAAGATTAATATTTCCTAAAAACCTCACTCGTAAATTTCGGACAAATCATCAATATGTTATTTATATCTAGCGCATGATTAAGATAGCTGTTCAGCTGGCTCTACACTGTTCCATTTAGTACATAATAAAAATTGTAGGTTACAATGATAAATATAGATATAGATGATCAAGTACATAATTGAGCATAGTTGAGCATAACTATTTAACAATCCTGCTGTAACTGTGGGAACGCTGTCTGTAGATTGCAACTGGTCAGGGCTGACTAAAGTAGGTTGCTAGCCTAGTAAACTGGAATTTTGTAAGTTAATTTTAGCAAGCTCAAGAAAAAAATTCACAGAGCTTTCTTTTTTGGAATTTATTACTCACTTTCCTCATGAGATTAAAATTATTGAATAAAGTCCATGGTAAGGTAAATGTTATGTGGACAATGGAAGGAATGAACTGAAAGGGCCAAATGGCTGTATCAAATTCACATTCCAGGCTCTTATTGTTGACCAGAAAAAGTCAACAGGATAGGAATTGTGATGAATCATAAGCACATTATATCCTACCGAATGTGAATAAGAGGCTCCAGTCCAGGTCCAAGGAATTCATTCAGCAGTTCCATTGCTGTTACGTAACCCACACTAGGGATCCCCTCAGTGTAGTCACTGCCCAGCAAATAGGCAAGATTTATCAGCTTTGTTCTATCAAGGCCTGAAACACAGACATTTGCCAAAATTGTTTGCACTGTTGCCCGAAATACTGTATTAAAACAAAGAAATATCCATCTCCCTGGCAACTGTCTGAAGCTGAACCAGACTGTTCACAACATTGGTGTCCTTTTTGGCCTAGAGATGAGCTTCTGACCACATATTCGTGCCATCACCAAGAACGCCTACTTCCAGCTCCATAACATCGTCCGACTCCGCCTCTGCCTCAGCTTATCTGCTGCTGAAACCATCATCCATGCCTTTGTTACCTCTAGACTTGACTATTCCAGCGCACTCCTGGCCGGCCTCCCATCTTCCACCCTCCTTATACTTGAGCTCATCCAAAACTCTACTGCCCGTATCCCAACTCGCACCAAGTCCGGTTCACCCATTACCCCAGTGCTCGATGACCTACATTGGCTCCCGGTCCGGCAATGTCTTAATTTTAAAATTCTCGTCCTTGTTTTCAAATCCCTCCATGGCTTCGCCCCTCCCCATCTCTGCAACCTCCTCCGGCTCTACAACCCTCCAAGATCTCTGTGCTCCTCAAATTCTGGCCTCTTGCACATCTCTTATTTTAAATCACTCCACCATTGGTGGCCATGCTTTCAGCTGCCTCGGCCCCAAGCTCTGGAATTCCCTCCCTATACCTCCCTTTCTCTCTCTTCTCTTTTAAGATGCTCCTTAAACCTACCTCTTTGACCAAGCTTTTGGTCATCTGTCCTAATATCTCCTTTTGTGGCTTGGTGTCAAATTTTGTTTGATAATGCTTCTGTGAAGCACCTTGGAATGTTTTACTACTTTAAAGGAGCTATATAAATGCAAGTTGTTGTAACTACTAACCTTGTGTAACTCCCCAAAAAATATTGCTGAATGGTTTCAAAAATATTGCAAAGTTAGCTAGTGTCAAGTGTTTGGGGCATTAGATTAATATGCTGAATCCTAATTTTGTATTTCTTGTTATTGTCAGTGTAATGTTGATTATATTTATCTTTACGGTAGGATAGCACCCACAATGCTGTATCATGAAACAAACATTATTATTTTATTATTTCCTAGGTAACGTAAAGGGCTAAAAGCCATCTTACAGGTTAATTTTCCATTAGAATTTAGTGGCTTCATAACATAAAACAGTTTTGGCAACAGTGATAACATTTCAATTAGATTGACTGAAGGATCTGCCGCAGATACCTTCTCGGGTTCAATCACTCCTGTAAGTGGATTTCATGACTCATGTCCAAAGTAGATTTACACCGCCCAATATCCACTTCTAGCATAACCCAGAGGTGTAACAATAGTACCCTCTTGTGATCTGGACAACTGTGCCTTTTACACACGGCCCCCACGCACCTCTCCCAATATTTTTCAAAGATGGATCAAGAAAATACCTGGTGAGACGAGGCTACATATTCATTCTTAAGCTGCTTTATTTTACAGCATGTGAACATTCAGAGCAACAGAGTTCTGATCGGACTATCAGTATCGCTATATTTGTATTATTAAGCAAAAATGAATAAACACACTATGCTTCCCTGCAGTGTCTTGACTTAGACAAACTAACTCCTAGCTACCCTCCTGCATTGTCCTACCAAGCCTGGTGAAAGACTGCCCTTGCAGCTTTCAGTGCACAAACTTGAATGACTGTCTGCGTCTCTGTCCTTTTAAAAAAAAATATCTTACCTTGTGTTCACAAACCGAAAAGGAAGGTCTATGCCAGATAAACCAATGGTGAGTGCTCGTGATTAGGGACCTCCCAGCATAATGAATGTGAGGTGTTCATCGGTTGCTGAGATAGACTAATGAATCACTTGGTGTTTAAAGTCTTTGGAGAAACAACATCCAAGCATTGTTCATGATCATTTTAATCACCTTTGATCTCTGTGCTTTTTTAAAAAACTGGTGTGAATACACTTTGAACACAATCCTTCAATGTAACCCCTTTGCACCCAAATTCTCAGTGGAAGCGTGACTGACCATTTCAAAATTTAAGTGAGCCTGGAGTTCAGAATCTCCAAATAGACACAAATGGGTGGAAGTCATATTTTGCAATTTTAGTAAAAAACACATTATTGTTTGCATGGAAATCCTTTATCAGCTATTTTAACAAAGGTATTAACCTATTAATTTTGACCAGGTTAATGTCTTGTTAAAATACTGGACAAAGGAATTTCATACAAATGCATTAACAGTTACTAATACTGCAGAGTTTGATTTCAACCCATTGTAAATCTGCAATGCAAATAAAATAACTGAAGAAAATCTCATCTCTAACTTAGCACTATATATCCTTTTACCAGATTTTGTAACTGAATCCTTTATTAATCTTACCAGATATCTTTTACATACATAAGGCTGAAAGCAACAAATAAAGTAGTTCTGTTTTAATTATGAGCATACAAAAATGACAGGCAAGAAAAGATCAGCTGGTCCATCTCACCTGCCCCATATTCATGATGCCTGGAGCATCACGACTAAACACTTCCTACCCCTACTCCACCCCCACCCCCCCAAGTAATGGAAGCAGAAAATCTGGGGGAAAAACAGGCAAAAAGGGAAAAAGGATCAGGAAAATTCCTATCAGAACCTCTCACGCGATCAAAACCAATCTGGGAGACCAGGAGCTTCATTTTACACTTAATAATTTACAAAAATCTTGCTTACCCAATTGGTTATGAATGTGGATGTACTGATAATACTCCACAAACTTGTCTTGATTGAAGAAATTCTTATACACGTGACGTGCTCCAAACAGCCATATGTCACTGTCGTCAGTGATAGTCCCACTGGTCTGATCAGTCAGATCTAGGTAAGCACATTGTGCTTCTGCCTCCATGGGAGCAACAATATAAGGAATACCAAAAATTCGCAACAACTCCTAGAAACAGGACACAGCCAACTTTGCAGTAAGCATGAATTAAAACTTTACAACAGCTGAAAGGTAATAATTTAACTCTTTCCCAGTCTGAAAGGTTAAAAACAGCCATCATAAAAACCTACACTGCCACAGTATGAAGCTTCTGGCATAGTTTGCATTTAAACTTCACAGTTAGTTATATTAAACGTTCAACTTCATGTCACTATAAAACATAGGTCGGTTACTGTCAATTGAAATTTCTAAGCATTTTGGTGCAGCAAATTTCAGCGATACTGGCCCAGAGTTTGCGGTTGCAAGGACGACGAAGATATCAGCGTTCGCCATCATAACTCTATGAACCTGACAGCAAGTTCTGGAGTCTGCACATGCGCAGTCAAACTCAGAAATCCTGAAGTGCTGTCAGTGATTCCCCGCTCCTCCACAGGGTGTGCTGTTGAGGTCCTCGCAAATGGAAAACAATTGGAAAATTACTGAATTGACAGGAACTTCCACTTTTTACGCTCTATTCTCGCTGTACAAACCCATGGAAAAAGTTGAGCCTTGTTGAATGAGGTGTAACTGAGTTTTTAAATGTCATACGAAGTCATAATTACTGCTGAACAACCTCTCTGGCACTGAAAAACTAATTTTATATTTGTGGAATGTTATTTTCTCCATTGCATGGTAAAAATTCCATAGATTTTTAAAGTAATAAAAATTAATATTTTTTAAAGTTCATGCTATTTCAGCTTCTACCTTAATCCTGTGTGTATGTCCCAATCTTTATTTTGCTTTATGTAAAATTATAAAAAGTGAATGGTAAATTATTTCCTGGTTTGCTGTCATTGAGAATTCTTCAATGTGATTTGCTGCTTAGCCTGCTTGATGACATCACTGTTGCTGGACACCAGAGATCCCCTAGAATTGGCGCCAGAATGAAATTAACATCAGAAAGGTGAAGCCCGCTAACAGTTTGTGGGCCGCTTTCTTCGCGGTCAGTGGCGAGTGCAGTCACTTCGCCGCTGACTGCAAATTCCGAGCCATTATCACTACAGTACTTCATACTCGGAAAACCAGGAAACCCACTCTGAAGTGTGAAGGTGTTTTTTCTTAAATCTATCAATAATGACTGAAAATAATTAGCATTGTTTTCACTTTAAATTTCCTACATTTTTTTCAATTAAAAAAAATTAGAAGCAGGTAAATTCAGGGTGGGGAAGGAAGATTACACTTTCTGGGTAGAAATCTGGAGAAAATTGAACGTTTGCAAAATTCAAGAAAAAGCATTTTCTACCAGTATATAGTTTAATAACTTTTTCTTAATTTTATTTTATGTGTAAAATAAATTTGAAAAAAAATTAAAGGTGAAGAGTTTTTTTTTAAATGAAGAAAAACTTTTAAATTAATAATCCACTAAAGTGAAAGGGCATTTGAATTCAGTTAGTCTTGGAAACATTCACTTTGAATTACATTGAGTTAGTACTGGAGGCTGCCTGGTTGTAAAAGCAAGAGACATACAACAGAAATGCAAAGGCCTGGATTTTGCTGTACTAATAACGGCGAGGCCATTAGCGCTCGCCGTTATTACAGGGTAAAACTGACAGCAACTTCTGGCGTCCACACATGCACAGTTAAATGAGGAATGTCAGTGATACCCTGCTCCTCCACAGGCTGCACTGTTGCAGGGTTTGCCGACGGAATCGGCACAGAAATCAATGTTACGGCGTGAACTTGGGCTAATTGCCCACTATTCTCGCTCAGATGAAAAACTAAGAGAAAATTTAGCTTGTAGAATCAGGAGTAACTTGAGTTTTTAACGGTGTAATAAGTGATATATACTGCTGAACAACCTCTCTGGCCCTGAAATTTTTTCTTCATTTAAAAAAAAAAAGTTTTTCTGTTTTTATATTTAATGTGTCTCCATAAATCCCATGTGTATGTCCCAATCTTTATTTTGCTTTCTATTCATGGATTTAAATGTAATTTTTTTTTTACTTCCTGCTCTGCTGTCTGTGTGTCTCAGTGAAGATTCTTCAACCCGATTGACTGAACAGCCTCCCTGCTGCTTAACCTGTTCACAGATCGCCTGTAGAAGGCACTAAATTCAAACAGACGCCTGAAGAGTGGAAATCCCCGCTGACAAGCCCAATAAAAGTCTGTGGGCAACTGCACGTGATATGAATGGCAAAAGCCATTCCTTCACCGCTCACAACAAAATCCGGGCCATTTTGTTCAGGAGATGGAGAAGCCAAAGAGGGGCTTCAAGTAAACAGCAAAGAATCAACACAGACTGTAGAATTCTATTTTGGTTGGTTCTACTAGTCTAAGAAAGAAAGAAAGTCTATTTGAGCTCAAATATCTATTTAACATTATGAAAGCAAGATCTATTATTCAGTTTAGGGATTAGATTAATCACTAGTGCACCATAAGGTTATTGTTTTACCTGACTGTCTAAGTACATCTGTCCTGTGACAGTGGCAGCAATACGCTCCTGCTGTTGCTTCCGAGATTGTAGGCCAGACTGCTCTACAAACAAGTTGTTCTCTAGATCCTCTATTTCACCCTGTAACGTACAGGAAACATTTAAAAAAGTATGGAATCAATAAAAAAAAAAATAGGTACAGTAAACTTTGGTTTATCCGGCAAAATTCAGGAGTCGGTTCAGTAAGTTTTTTTTTCTTTTCGTTGCTTTTTTTTTCCCACCAGTCAGGCTCTGCAAGGTCTAGCTAAAGCTGTTGCTTAGCTACAGAGACGCTTGCAAGCTACGGCCGACTGTTTAGAAGCTGTAAGCAACAGGGTTTGTTGCTAGATAAGGAGCTCAAAAGCTTCCGTATCTTTTAACATTAGCGCTGGTTTGTCCGGCAGTTTTGATGGGACGGCAACAGCTCGGTCCCGTCGGTGCCGGATATCACAAAGTTTCCTGTAGTGTGTATTTGCAACACCAGAGTTCCGATTGGTCCCCTTGGAGGACAAGACACACCCAGCAGTTTGTCTGGAATGTGTAATTAGATCCTGCCTGCCTGAGTAATCAAGTACTTTGCAATGTGTAATTTGATCCATTCATGCTGACTGCCAGGCTCCAGATAGAACTCAGTACTGCTTTCAGAGAACAGACAGGGCTCACCCTCGTGGGTTAGGACCTTCTCCCCACTCCCCCCCAAACAAGTTCCTGACCCCCCTCAACAGATCCTGACCTTCCCCCCCTACCCCTGGGCTCCTGACCCTCCCCCCACCCCTGGGCTCCTGACCCTCCCCACACCCCCAACAAGTTCCTGACCTTTTCCCTCCCCAACACGTTCCTAACCTTTTCCCTCCCCAACAAGTTCCTAACCTTGTTCCCACCCCTGGGCTCCTGACCTCTGCCCCCATCCCTGGGCTCCTGACCGCCGCCCCCACCCCCACCAAGTTTCTGGCCTTGTCGCCACCAAACCACCCCCCCCGCCCGAGTCCCTGACCTTCTCTTCCCCCCCACACCCCCACAAAACAAGTTCCTGATCCCCCCAACCCCAACAGGTTCCTGACCTTCTCCCTCCCCTCATTGATAGGGCATGTTGTGTGAACAGGTTTATTGGGTAGGAAATGAATAGTGACAGTATCGTGACTTCTGGATTTCATCCAGTCCAACGATGTCACATGCCACACATGCACATGGCTTTCACAGAAATCAACCGGGGGGGGGCAGGGTGGGGGAGGACATCATCCGTCCTCCCATCCAGATTACGTTCTTGCTCTCATCCCCACGGTTCACTCCATTCTCCCCCACCCAGAGTTCCTGATCTCCCTTCTTCCCTCCCCCCATCCTCTCCCTCCGATGATCCCCCCCCGCATCCTCTCCCTGCCCCCAATACTCACCCACCCCCTCCTGATCCTCACCTCCCGCCCGATCCCCTCTTCCCCAGCCCCCTCCCGATTCTCACTCTTCACCCCCCTACCCTCTTTCCCCCCTACCCTTACCACCAACAGATTTCCTGACCTTCTCCACACGGAGCAGAAGGAACCGTGGCAGTGTAGGCCGGAGCTGCAGCACCGTTGGGTACTGCACATGTGCGACCGGATCGAGTGCGCGTGCACAGAGTCAAAAATGCGGTGCAAATAATCACTCCTTAAAAAATAATGGTTGATTTAAGAATGGCAAATTAGAATATACAATGCTTCATTTTTTTTTTACAAACCTGCAGATAATACACAATGTTGTTTGCTAAACAATGCCTTGGCAATAAATACCGAAAGTGAAAAATTCTAATTTTTCTCTCCAGCTTCTCCGGGGAATACGCCAATGGTGGCTGAGGGCAGGCAGCTAACCTGCCGCAGACCTCGAACAGTGCTGCTCTGTAACCAATTGGCGAGAGAGAGTTACATGAGAGTGGCCCAGGGATGACAGTTCCTCTTATTTTCTGTGGCCCTTGAAGGGAGACACCTGGCTTCTGCTTGCTACCTCCTTGGAGTAGTACAGCTGAAATCAGAAATGCAGCCCAGTTTGGGACAGCATCTACATCTTACCATTACATGTCTTGTGTTACTTCAGGTCAGCAGTGCTTTTTGGCCCAGAAATTCGGGTCGGGGGCTTCCCGCGGGTGCAAGCCCCCGACCTGCACTTACCTACCGCGCCGGCCGTTGTGCTGTGGGCCCGCGTGGGATTCCGATCCTGGGCCTGCTTCAACTGCCGGCGCGCAGTGCTTGCGTATCCCAGGGGCGCAGTTAGTTCGATGCGTCCCCTGGGATCACGTGGGCCATGGAGAGCCAATGGTAGCAGGGAATGCTTCATTCATAAGTTTGACAGGAAGACCTGTCAAACCTATAAATACTATAAGCCCCAAAACATCACTAAATCTTCAAATAAATTTTTAAAAAAATCACATTTTTAAAATAAACTATAAATTACATGAAATAACTAATTTAAACAATAATTTAAATTTTTGAAAAAATGAATTACATTTTCTAACAGGGCTAAAAATAAACTTACCTTTCTTTAAAGTATTTAAAAATAATAAACCTGTGGAAAAAATGTTTTAATTTTAATTAATTCACCACTTACCTTGTAAAAAGCAGCCCTTGCGCCTGCTTTTTAAAAGTGTAACTCCTGGAGACTTACCCTCCCGGGAAAACCTGCAAAAAAAACGTAAGTTCGATGCGCACGCGCTGCCTCTCCTGCGCACGCATTCCACCTCTGAACCCCTTCTTTCAGGGGAACAGAAGTGCCGGTTTCCCACGCATGCGCAGTGCATGCAGGAAACCGGCACTTCCATTGGGCTTACGGGTGAGTACCCCATGCGTACTCACCCGTGGAGACCCGAATTTCTGGGCCATTATATGGTCCTCCAGCCAACTGTGACCCTTATGAGCCACTGTTGTGGCCCTGGTCCAGGACCATGTTTCTCAGCCTCGACGCTGATGTTAACTACCCTGTTCCTGCAGCAAGTGGCCATTCTATTGGCCTATCAGCCCATGATAATGTGCCAATACAATGGCCTCTCTATTGCATTGGCCACTCACATGGGCTCCTTGATGAACAGAATGGTTTGTAATGTTTGATAAAATCCTTCCAGAAACAGTTCATATTAACAGAACACTAATCTACTCAACTGTACAAATTAATTTTTATAATATGGAATTATTTTTGAGAGGGGTGCAAGTTCTCCCCAATTTGCATCTGACAGCCTCCCTGCATTACCTACTTTCTCCATCCAAGACAACAGTTAGAGACATGGCACCACAGCACTGTATCCAAGCTACAAGCTCCCTGCAGCAAGTTGCTTCATGGATCCTTGCTCCCAATCAAGAGGCATCTGAGAATTGTGGGGGGGTGTATAAGAGGGAGAAAGAGAGACAGAGAGACCAAGAGAGAAAGCAAAAGAATGAACTTGCATTTACATAGCACCTTTCCCAGCCTCAGGACATCCCAAGGCACTTTAAAGCCAATTAAATAATTTGAAGTGTAGTCACTGTTGTAATGTAGGGAAATGCGGCAGATAATTTGTGCACAGCAAAGACCCACAAACAGTAATGAAATTAATGACCAATTAAACTGTTTTAGTGATGCTGGTTGAGGGATAAATATTGGCCAAGACAGCTCCCTTGCTCTTCTTCAAGTAGTGCCATGGGATCTTTTACGTTCACCTAAGGGACCTCGGTTTAATCACTACAGTCAGTTTTTGAACAAAATAAAAATAAAAACATGAAGGTTAGTTCAGCTTTACCAGCTCTAGATCGCTCCACTCATCTGTTGTGGCTTCTCCCACATTTGTCTGTTTGTGCTGGTCTGCCTCCACTTTCATTCCCTGTTGATCAGCTTTCTCAACTTCTTCCATTTGATCATGGATAAAAGTCTGTGATTGTTTTTCGGTAACTCTCTGCATAGTTTCCAAAATAACTTGCACATTACCACTAGGCGTTGGTGTGGATTCAGTTGTAGGTATCAAGGGTGTAAAGATATCAGGAGGGAAGAGGTCATTGTGCAGGTCCATCTTATTGGTGTCAACAATAACTTCAATGAAGCTACCTGAACATCAAAACAAAGATATCACTATTTAGAAATAGAGAGGGGAAATTGAGAAAAAAATCATATTCAATCAAGCCCAATGGATTTCACATGTATTCAAGTACTTTTGGAAGTAGAATACAGTGTAATTTGTTACACTGCAACAATGGCACCTATGAAATAGCAGAAGCTGGAAATAAGAGTGCTTGGCAGGTTGGTTACATTATTTACCACCGTATCTACTATAATTACCCAATGTATAAAAGTAATTAAAAAAAATTACAATGGAAGTGCCCCATCATCACTGCAATACTCAAGGTGGGCAACTGACCCATGACTGGGGTAAATTATCACTCAGCACCATGGAAGAGCATATCAAATTAAAATTTCAATGAAAATGCTGAGAGCTTACAATAATTTCTAATTGATATAGCACATCTTCTCTCTTACTTTTAGGCCCTGCTGTCCTACACAATAGCCATTGGCCTTTTGCTTAGATTTCTCAATTTAAAAAAACCCATTACCCTCAGAATCGCTTCCATCTTCATTCTTAGCACACATTTTCTGATAAGCAAAGGTTTTTTCTACTGAACCTTGCTTTTCTTTTGCAGAAGAAATGAAACCCTTCAGATCGAGCTCTCCTTTCATCTTTGTGTGCGGAAGTGGTTTTACAGCATCAACAGGCTGCGTGCCCATAGCAACACCAGAAGGAGGTTGTTCCACGTTTGGAATGGCTCCATTGTTTGTATTGCTATTTTCTGCGAATTTAACTGTTTCGAGTGGATGAATATATTTCCTGCTGTTAAGGATTATTCCTCCATCATCTTTGGAATGCATTTTGGCATGATTTTCATGTTCCTTCAGAGTTTCAGGAGTTTGAAAATGTAACTGTTCAATTTTCTGTTCGTTATTAATTACTTTGGCTATATCTGCTGTAGTAACATTGATATTTTGTTCTGCTGCACTGACTGAAAGGATGAAGGAACTTTGATCTGCTACAGGAAATTTCTCTTGCATGTCACAACTTTGAACAGTTCTAGATATTATCGGTTTCTTTTGGGTAGTCTTTGGATTGAAAGATATTTTGAGAAGCTGATTTTCACTGTCAAACACTTCTTGACCTTCATGCTCATCATTTGAGCTGCAGCTCCTAACAATTTGTTTTCTACTACCATCATATTCATTCTCACTATCCCTTTTTACATCCTCTGTCATTTCATTATCTTTTAAAGCATGCTGAATGGCTTGGTGAGTCCTTGGTGACAAATTTAAATTTTTGGCAGCAATATTAGCTGAATACAGAGTGCTGCCACGCTCAAGAGGAAACAATTTATCTTCTCCAGATTCCATTTCCTCATCTGAGCTACTTTCCAACATGGCTGCCTGTATGGCAATCACAGTCCGTGGGGAAGGAGGAGCAGCAGTAGCAGCACCATCATTCTCAGCTCTAGCCGCTCTTGCTGTCGGAGAAGATGGCGGACTTATATCTTTAAAAGGTTCCCAACCAGTGTTTGAGACCAGCTCTGCAGCAGTCAAATTAGTCATTTTCACTGGTGTGGTATTTCGTCGATTCTTCTCTGTATCTTCACTGTTTTTTGACTGCATCCCTGGAAGTTAAATGAATATTGTAATTTATGTAAATTCTTCTGGCATACAGATTTATTGAAATTGGAAGAATAACTATTCAGTTCAGTTAATCATCCATGCACATTATTGTTCATACAATGTCTGTAATTAGTGTGACGGATATTTATTGCATTCATGGAGCTTCGAACAACCTCAATCAGATGTTTAGCTCTACCATAGAGAGCTTTTTTAAATTAAAGATAAAACCCCCAAAAAACTGTTACAACCATCCAAAAAGTTGTTAGTTTTGATTTTCTGCTACTCGTTACCATAATGCGGTTTTATTTGTTGATTGACGCCAGTAGGGCATTTCTCAATCACTGTGTAGTATTTACGTTAGTGCTGACAGATGATACTCAATGGGAAGGAGCTGATGAATTGAACAACTTTGATTTTCTCCAGGTGTTGTAATTAAAAAACATGTTAACCCCCCCATCCCCCAAATAAACCAAGATCCCTGGTGAACAAAATTCAGGTTATATGTCGGAAAAGCCCTTCCATTCGGAGACTGCTAGGGTCAAATGCCACTAGTGAACTCAAAACTTGCAGCAAAGTAGGAACTAAATATATTTTCTTCTAAAAAAAAGGTATAATTTCAACATCAAAAGAAAGACTTGCATTTATATAGCGCCTTTCATGACCACCGGACATCCCAAAGCGCTTTACAGCAAATGATGTACTTTTTGAAGTGTAGTCACTGTTGTAATGTAGGAAAGGCGGCAGCAAGCTCCCACAAACAGCAATGTGGTAATGACCAGATAAACTGTTTGTGATTGAGGGAAAAATATTGACCAGGACATCAGGGAGAATTCCCCAGCTTTTCTTCAAAATAGTGCCATGGGACCTTAAACGTTCACCTGAAAGAGCAGACGGGGCCTCGGTTTAACGTCTCATCCGAAAGACAGCACCTCTGACAGTGCAGCACTCCCTCAGTACTGCACTGGAGTGGGACTTGAACCCACAACCTTCTGACTCAGAGATGAGAGTGCTACCAACTGAACCACTGGCTGACACTATAGTAAAAGAGAAGATCTGGAAAAAAAATCTGCTGAAAGGGAGCAGCGTGTATTCTCCTGATCATTTGTATAAATGTAAAACTGATTCACATATTGCAAATCTTAGTATGATGTACTTATTGTATAAATTTCTATGCATGAAAATAGAATGTTTCCAAATGTGTAATGAATAGTGCTAAAGGATAAAATAAGGTAGCAAATAAATACATGGGAGAGATAAAAAGGTGCTGTTCCCTAGTCATGTTTAAATACCTTTACTGAGGACACTAAGCAAGCCTGAAAATTTCCTCATCATGCCTTTTTGCTGTACTACAGAAGCAGAAAAATAATTTTACTTGGTGAGAGCTGTTACATACTAAAACTTTGAATGAAAGACAACATATAAGGCTCCATGGAGTAGCCATGTAAATAATGTATTCAATAAAAAAGTTAAAACCTATTAGTGATACATAATCACTTGCGTGTACAATTATATTCACTGCACCTTTTATCAGAATATAGTGTGAATTATCTTCTGATGCAAGCCGTCTGATTTCCACGTCCTTTATGAATCCCCCCTCATTATTGTGCTCCATTTGAATTTGCCCGCAGTATTGTTTGTTCATCTCTTTCTGAATGCCTTCAATGTGTTGGTTAAGTCTGTTACGTTTAAGCAGGCCAGACAGCTGGTACTGGGAAAAATCAGTTGACTCCTTTGGAAAAAAAAGTACCATGGCTTATAAAAACAAATTTGTGTTTAGACATAAAATACACCTTTACTTAAAGATTATTTTCCCCTTAGTCAACAGCTGATTTAACAAATATAATTCACAGAGTTGTTCATTGTTTTTGAGAAAAGCACTATTTTGCCGTAATACCCTCTCTTCCTGTCAGTGAGTCGCACATTATATTGTTTGTCTACTGTCAGGATAGTGGAACAATACTTACGTCTGCTTACTGCAAAAAGATATGGCAGCCATAATGCAAGAGCTTCATAACAATGCAAAATATAAGTTATTATTATAAAATACCTAGATAACCAATAGGGAATGGTACACATAAACTCCAACTAAATATTGGGAAGACCGAAGCCATTGTCTTCAGTCCCATCCACAAACTCCGTTCCCTAGCCACCGACTCCATCCCTCTCCCTGGCAACTGTTTGAGGCTGAATCAGACTGTTCATAATCTTGGTGTTGTATTTGACCCCGAGATGAGCTTCCGACCACATATCTGTGCCATCACCAAGACTGCCTATTTCCACCTATGTAACATCGCCCGACTCCACCCCGCCTCATCTCATCTGCTGCTGAAACTTCCTCAAAAGGTTCCTCCCTGCCCTAGCCCTGAACTCACATCTTTCTCGCCGCTTTTCCCTCATGACATCTCCGCGCTCATCTTGTCCACGAGACCCACTTCCTGCTCCCTCTACCCTATTTCCACCAAACTGCTGACCACCCAACTTCCTTTTCTGGCTCCCATGTTAGCTGACACAGTTAACGGTTCTCTCTCCTCAGGTACTGTCTCCCTCTCCCTGTAATCTGCCGTCATCACCCCTCTCCTCAAAAAACCAACCCTTGACCCCTCCGTCCTTGTAAACTACCACCCCATCTCCAACCTCACTTTCCTCTCCAAATCCGTGCCACAACTCCATGCTTGAATCCCTCCAATCAGGTTTCTGCCCTTGCCACAGTACCGAAACGGCTCTCATCAAAGTCACAAATGACATCCTTTGTGACTGTGACAAAGGTAAACTATCGCTCCTTGTCCTTCTTGACTTGTCTGCAGCCTTTGACACGGTTGACCACTCCGTACTTCAACGCTTCTCCACCGTCGTCCAGCTGGGTGGGACTGCACTCGCCTGGTTCCATTCTTATCTATCTAATCGTAGCCAGAGAATCACCTGCAATGGCTTCTCTTCCCACTCCCGCATCGTTACCTCTGGTATCCCCCAAGGATCTATCCTTGATTCCCTCCCATTTCTCATCTACATGTTGCCCCTTGGCGACATCATCCAAAAACACAGCATCAGTTGCCACATGTACGCTGATGACACCCAGCTCTACCTCATTAGCACTTCTCTCAACCCCTCCACGGCCTCTAAATTGTCAGACTGCTTGTCCGACATACAGTTCTGGATGAGCAGAAATTTTCACAAATTAAATATTGGGAAGACCGAAGCCATTGTTTTTGGTCCCCGCCACGAACTTCGTTCCCTAGCCACTGACTCCATCCCTCTCCCTAACATCTGTCTGAGGCTGAACCACACTGTTTGCAACCTTGCTGTCATATTTGACCCTGAAATGAGCTTCTGACCACATATCCACAGCATAACCAAGACCGCCTATTTCCACCTCCATAACTTTGCCCGTCTCAGCCCTTACCTTAGCTTATCCACTGCTGAAACCCTCATCCATGCCTTTGCTACCTCTAGACTTGAATTTTCCAATGCACTCCTGGCTGGTCTCCCACATTCTACACTACGTAAACTTGAAGTGATCCAAAACTCAGCTGCCCGTGTCCTAACTCGCACCAAGTCCTGATCACCCATCACCCCTGTGCTCGCTGACCTACATTGGCTCCCGGTTAAACAACACCTCGATTTCAAAATTCTCATCCTTGTTTTCAAATCCCTCCATCGCCCCTCCCTATCTCTAATCTCCTTCAACCCCCCACCTCCCCATCTGCCCCCCCCCCCCCTCGGAGATATCTGTGCTCCTCTGATTCTGTTCTCGAGCATCCCCGATTATAAATCGCTCAACCATTGGTGGCCAAGCCTTCTGTTGCCTAGGCCCTAAGCTCTGGAATTCCCTGCCTAAACCTCTCCACCTCTCTTTCCTCCTTTAAGACGCTCCTTAAAACTTACCTCTTTGACCAAGCTTTTGGTCACCTGCCCTAATTTCTCCTTATGTGGTTCGGTGTCAAATTTTTTGTCTTATAATACTTCTGTGCAGTGCCTTGGGACATTTTACTACATTAAAGGTGCTATATAAATACAAGTTGTTGTTGCCTTTGTTACCTCTAGACTTGACTATTCCAACGCACTCCTGGCCGGCCTCCCATCTTCCACCCTCCATAAATTATAGCTCATCCAGAACTCTGCTGCCTGTATCCTAACTCGCTCTAAGTCTCGTTCAACCATTACCCGTGCTCGCTGACCTACATTGGCAACCAGTCCAGCAACAACGCAATTTTAAAATTCTCATCCTTGTAACCTCCTCCAAACCTCCAAGACAGCTGTGCTCCTCCAATTCTGGCCTCTTGCTCACACCCTATTTTAATTGCTCCACCACTGGCGGCCGTGCTTCCAGCTGCCAAGGCCCAAAGCTCTGGAATTCCTTCCCTAAACCTCTCCACCTCTCTCCCCTCCTTAAAACCCGTCACGTGTCCCAATATCTCTTTATGCAGCTTGGTGTCAAATTCTGTTTGATAACACTCCGGTGAAGCACCTTGGGATGTTTTACTACGGTAAAGGCGCTATATAAATGCAAGTTGCAGTTGTAAGGAATGGAACACATTATAAAAATCAGTATATGCGTGTATGCTCATAGCTAATATGGAAGAGAGAAAGAGTAAAAATACTCAAGTCTTTTTCTTCTGGCTTTTTTAAAGTATATCATAACATTATTAGGTATTACAGTAGTACAGTAATAGCTTTCTGGAGTACTATTGTTGTAGTGTTAAATATCTCAGCCTCTTGGTGCGTGAAGTAACGTGCTAAAAATGTGGCTGGCCCAGCGAGTACAAAGTTTTAAGGTGGTCTAAGGGTTCAGGCTTTGCATTTAGATTTGGGTGCATGTTTGTACCAGTAGCATAAACTCCAGTTTATCAGATCATTAAGAGTGACAGACTGAACATTTTTCAACAGTCCAGACACTAAAAGGGTCATTTTACAAAATTATGCTGTTAGCATGGAGCCTCATTAGTGGCAAGCACAGGTTGGAGATAATCCTGTAACATCATATGTGAAACTATTCCTTAACTGCCAGTATGCCCTGTACTACTGATGCCTGGTGACATTTACACTAAAAGACTAATGAATACAACCTAATTACTGTAAATTTATTGCAAAGCATTAACTGGAATTTTTTTGAGAATTATGTGACTAGTTTAAATAATTCATAAAGTTTTCATGGTTTAAGATAGGATAAAGCACAAAAAATACAAACTAATCTCTGAATAAATCTCAACTGTAATACATTTTCCCCACTATGAAACAATGAACATACCTGAGGCATAGACTGCAATAGACTTCTTCGACGCTTGGTGAACTCTTTGAGGTCCGTCAGGATTTCATGCCTTACCTCTGGAGGTAAACTAGCAAAGTCCTCTGATTCAATGTCCACAGAATGAGGATTCTTAAGAAATTCATGCTAAATGCAATTGAACAATGTAAATAAAAAGTATTATTCGTTACTTTTCATGAAGTAAAAATAAGATGCAGTAGAAGCTCGATTATCCCTGAGAATTTTGGTATTAGTCAAGGGAGCAGGGGATTGTGCTGTAAGGAGCAGCAAGAGAGGGGTGTACACTGATCAGCTGTTCAGGGGGGAGAGCCTCTTGTATATGGCTCTCCTTGCATGTTGCTGCTTTTCAAAACTTTTGGCAGCTCAAGAATAATAACCTAATAAAAGATTTTTTTCTCTCTAAACTAAGGCAGTGGTTTATACTAGGAGCAGGAAACTGTAACATACTGTATTAAATTTATAGATTAACTCATTAAAACTGACAGAGGTATGGCAGGGCAGCTCAGTCCAGTGATTTGCACATCCTGTGCCATGTGGGAAGTCCTGGACGCTTCTTGCGGCCTGGACGACCACGTGTGCAGGAAGTGTCACCAGCTACAGCAACTCGAGCTCTGGGTTTCGGAGCTTGAGCGGCAGCTGGAGTCACCACAGTGCATCCACGAGGCTGAGAAATACTTGGAAAGCACGTTTCTAGAAGTTGTCACCCCGCAGCCTCAGAATGTGCATGCAGAGAGGGAATGGGTGACCACCAGACAGAGAAGGAGGACCAGGTAGGTAGTGCAGGAATCCCCAGAGTGCATCTCGCTCGCTAACCGGTTCACAGTTCTGGAAATTGGTGGGGGTGATGGTTCTTCTGGGAAGAGCAGCCAGAGCCAAGGCCACGGCACCACGGGTGGCTCAACTGCACCGGGGGGGGGGGGGGAAGGAAGAAGAGTGGAAGAGCAAGTGATAGGGGTTTCATTAGTTAGGGGAACAGTTAGGCATTTCTGTGGACGCAGGCGTGACTCTAGGATGGTGTGTTGCCTCCCTAGTGCCAGGGTCAAGGATGTCACTGAGCAGCTGCAGGACACTGAGGGGGGAGGGGGAACAGCCAGAGGTCGTTGTCCATATCGGTTCCAACGACATAGGCAGAAAGAGGGATGAGGTCCTGCAGGCAGAGTTTAAGGAGCTAGGAAAGAGATTAAAAAGCAGGACCTCAAAAGGTAGTAATCTCCGGATTACTCCCAGTGCCACGTGCTAGTGTGTACAGGAATAGGAGGATAGAACAGATGAATGCGTGGCTGGAGAGATGGTGCAGGAGGGAGGGCTTTAGATTCCTGAGGCAGTGGAACCGTTTCTGGGGAAGGTGGGACCTGTACAAGCCGGACGGGTTACACCTCAATGGAGCCGGGACCAATATTCTCGCAGGAAGGTTTGCTAGTGCTGTTGGGGAGGGTTTAAACTAGCTTGGCAGGGGGATGGACACCAGCATATAGGAGTAGAAAAGAGGAATAAGGTGCATAAAAGAGTGAGTGTGTTGGATAGTACTAGAAGAAAGTAGTATTAGAGGCAGAAGTAGTACCATATTGATAGGAGCAGACAAAGAAAAACTACAAAAAATTCAAAAAGTATGTACGTAAACACACAAAGTGTGGTGAATAAGGTTGGTGAGCTACAGGCACAATTAGCCGCGTGGCAATATGATGTTGTGGCAATAATGGAAATGTGGCTTAAAAGCGATGAGGACTGGGCACTTAATATTCAAGGGTACAAGGTGTTCAGAAAAGATAGGGAAGGAAAAAAGGGAGGTGGGGTGGCAGTGCTGATTAAGGAAGACATTGTAGTGTTGGAAAGAGAGGATGTTCTTGAGGGGACAAGGACAGAATCCATTTGGTTAGAGTTGAGGAGCAAAAAGGGTATGATCATGCTATTGGGGGTATTCTATAGGCCCCCAAATAGTGAGAGGGAGGTAGAGGAGCAAATCTGCAGGGAAATCACAGAGATATGCAAGAGCTATAGAGTGGTGATATTGAGGAACTTTAATTACACATTTGGGATAATGCTAGGGTAAAGGGAAAGTAGGGGGGAGGAATTTCTGAAATGTGTTCAGGAAAATTTCCTTGACCAGTATGTTCTTGGCCCAACTAGGAAGGAGGCATTGCTGGATCTGGTGCTGGGGAATGAGGTGGGCCAGGTCGACCAAGTGTCTGTGGGAGAACACTTGGGTACGAGTGATCATTGTATCATAAGATTTAGATTAGCAATGGAGAGGAGCAAGGAACAATCTAGAGTGGAACTTCTAAACTGGAATAAGGCTAACTTCAATGGATGCGAAAGGATCTAGCCAGGGTAAAATGGAACCAAAGACTGACAGGAAAAACTGTAACAGAACAATGGGTGATCTTTAAGGAGGAGATGTTCCAAGTACAGGCTAGGTACATTCCAACAAAAGGGAAGGGTAAGGGAACCAAAGCAACAGCTCCTTGGAATGACGAGGGAGAGAGAGATTATGAAACAAAAAAAAGAGGGTGTATGATGCATGTCAGGTGAATTCTTCAAGGGAGAAGCAGACCAAATACATTGGCCCAGAAATTCGGGTCTCCACGGGTGAGTACGCATGGGGTACTCACCCATAAGCCCAATGGAAGTGCTGGTTTCGTGCATGCACTGTGCATGCGTGGAAAACCGGCACTTCCGTTCCCCTGAAAGAAGGGGTTGAGAGGTGGAACGCGTGTGCAGGCGAGGCAGCGCGTGAGCATGGAATTTACATTTTTTTTGCAGGTTTCTCCGGAAGGGTAAGTCTCCAGGAGTTACACTTTTAAAAGCAGGCGCAAGGCCTGCTTTTAACAAGGTAAGTGGTGAATTAATTAAAGTTAAAACATTTTTTCCACAGGTTTATTATTTTTAAATACTTTAAAGAAAGGTAAGTTTATTGTTAGCCCCGTTAGAAAATGTAATTAATTTTTTCAAAAATGTAAATTGTTTAAAAGTTATTTCATGTAATTTATAGTTTATTTTAAAAATATGATTTAAAAAAAAAATTATTTGAAGTTTTAGTGATGTTTTGGGGCTTATAGTATTTATAGGTTTGACAGGTCTTCCTGTCAAACTTATGAATAAAGCATTCCCTGCTACCATTGGCTCTTTCTACGCAACGAGTGGCGAGGACTTGGAACTTGCTGTCGACGGAAGAGGTGGAAACGGAGATATTCAATGTTTTCAAGGGGAGACTGGATAGGCACTTGAGGGAAATAAACTTGCAGGGCTATGGGGATAGAGCAGGGGAATGGGACTGACTAGATTGCCCCACAGAGAGCCGGCATGGACTCGATGGGCTGAATGGCCTCCTTCTGTGCCATTATGACTATGACATTATCTATGCTTCCCTTCCCCTCGGCTATTCTTCCATGAACATTTACACCTCCTATGGACCTGTCCTTTGGATCTATACTTGACTCATTATCACCTCCTTTTGCAATGCATCCCGATCACTTTTGTCATTCAAGCACTCCTACCCGCCACCCTATCACACACCTCTCCCTTTTGTTCTTTTGCTTCCGCCCATTTTTCCTTTGCTCTGCACTTGCTTAAAAACTGTTCATTTCTAACATCTGCCAGTTTTGGTGAAAGACTATCGATCTGAAATGTTTGCTCTCTTTCTCTCTCTCCACAGATATTGCCTGACCTGCTGAGTGTTTCCAGCATTCAGATTCCAACATCTGCAGTATTTTGCTTCTGTAAAATTTTAAATTGATGCTTCAAGGAATATATACAATTTTTTCAAGAAAAAAATTGTAGATGACACAAATCTTGGAAGTATAGTGAACAGTGAGGAGGATAGTGATAGACTTAAAGAGGACATAGACAGGCTGGTGGAATGGGAGGACACGTGCCAGGTGAAATTTAACGCAGAAAAGTGTGAAGTGATACATTTTGGTTGGAAGAACGAGGAGAGGAAATATAAACTAAAGGGTACAATTCCAAAGAGGGTGCATGAACAGAGACCTGGGGGTATATTTCACAAATCGTTGAAGGTGGCAGGGCAGGTTGAGAAAGCAGACGGGATCCTGGGCTTCATAAATAGAGGCATAGAGTACAAAAGCAAGGAAGTTATGATGAACCTTTATAAAACACTGGTTCGGCCTCAACTGGAGTATACATAGATACATAGAAGATAGGAGCAGGAGTAGGCCATTCGGCCCTTCGAGCCTGCTCCGCCATTCAATGAGATCATGGCTGATCATCCAAATTCAGTACCCGGTCCCTGCCTTCTCCCCATATCCCTTGATCCCTTTAGCCTTAAGAAATATATCCAACTCTTTCTTGAATATCCTTAATGAACTGGCCTCCACCGCCCTCTGTGGCAGAGAATTCCACAGGTTCACCACTCTCTGGGTGAAGAAATTCCTCCTCATTTCAGTCCTAAATGGCTTACCCCTTATCCTTAGACTATGACCCCTGGTTCTGGACTCCCCGGCCATCAGAAACATCCTTCCTGCATCTAGTCTGTCCAGGCCTGACAGAATTTTATAGGTTTCGATGAGATCCCCTCTCAATCTTCTAAACTCCAGTGAGTATAAGCCCAATCGACACAGTCCAAAGATGTGCGGGTTAGGTTGATTGGCTATGATAAATTGACCTTTAGTGTTAGGGGGATTAAATACGTGGGGTTACGGGGATAGGGTGGGATATGTGTTGGTGTAGGGGTTACGGGGATCGGGTGGGATATGTGTCGGTGCAGGCTCGATGGGCTGAAATGGCCTCTATCTGCACTGTGGGGTTTCTGTGATTCTGTGAATCTCTCCTCATACGTCATTCCTGCCATCCCAGGTATCAGCCTGGTGAATCTTCGCTGCACTCCTTCCATGGCAAGGACGTCCTTCCTCAGGTAAGGCAACCAAAACTGCACACAATATTCAAGGTGTGGTCTCACCAAGGCCCTGTACAACTGCAGCAAGACATCCTTGTTCCTGTACTCGAACCCTCTTGCTACGAAGGCCAACATACCATTTGCCTTCTTAAACGCCTGCTGCACCTGCATGCTTACCTTCAGCGACTGGTGTACAAGAACACCCAGGTCTCTTTGCACTTCCCCTTCTCCCAATCTATTACCATTCAAATAATAATCTGCCTTCCTGTTTTTGCCACCAAAGTGGATAACCTCAGATTTATCCACATTATAGTGCATTTGCCATGTTTCTGCCCAATCACCCAACCTGTCCAAATCATGCTGGAGTTTCACGACATCCTCCTCACAACATACCCTCCCCCCCAGCTTTGTGTCGTCTGCAAATCTGGAGATATTACATCCAATTCCCTCGTCCAGATCATTAATATATATTGTGAACAGCTGGGGTCCTAGGACCGATCCTTGCGGTACCCCACTAGTCACTGCCTGCCACTCGGAAAACGACCCGTGTATTCCAACTCTTTGCTTTCTGCCCGCCAACCAGTTCTCTATCCAAGTCAATACCTTGCCCCCAATCCCATGTGCCTTAATTTTGCACGCTAATCTCTTATGCGGGACCTTATCGAAAGCCTTCTGAAAGTCCAAATACACCACATCCACTGGTTCTCCCTTATCTATTTTACCAGTTACATCCTCAAAAAATTCCAGTAGATTAGTCAAGCATGATTTACCTTTTGTAAATCCATGTTGACTTTGTCCGATCCAGTCACTGCTTTCCAAGTGCTCTGCTATTACATCTTTTATAATGGACTCTAGCATTTTCCCCACTACCGATGTCAAGCTTACCGGTCTATAATTCCCCGCCTTTTCTCTACCACCTTTTTTGAATAGTGGGTAACATTAGCTACCCGCCAATCCATGGGTACCGTTCCAGAGTCTATCGAGTTCTGGAAAATGACCAGCAATGCATCTACTATTTCTAGGGCCACTTCCTTAAGTACCCTGGGATGTAGATTATCAGGCCCTGGGGATTTATCGGCCTTCAGTCCCATCAATTTTCCTAACACCATTTCCCTACAAATACTGATTTCTTTCAGTTCCACCCTTTCATCAGACCCTATGTTCCCCGGCATCTCTGGGAGGTTATTTGTGTCCTCCTTTGTGAAGACAGAACCAAAATATGTATTTAGTTGGTCAGCCATTTCTTTGTTCCCCATTATAAATTCCCCCGATTCTGACTGCAAGGGACCTACGCTTGACTTCACCAATCTTTTTCTCTTCACATATCTATAAAAGCTTTTACAGTCAGTTTTTATGTTCTCTGCAAGCTTACTCTCATATTCTATTTTCCCTTTCTTAATTAATCCCTTTGTCCTCCTTTGTTGAATCCTAAACTGCTCCCAATCCTCAGGATTATTGTTTTTTCTGGCCAATTTATATTCCCTCTCCTTGGACCTTATGCTATCCCTAATTTCCCTTGTCAGCCACGGTTGGGTCACCTTTTTTGTTTTATTTTTATGCCAAACTGGGATGAACAAATTCTGTAGTTCATCCATTCGGTCTTTGAATGTTTGCCATTGCCTATCCACCGTCAACCCTTTGAGTGCCATTCCACAATCAATCCTACCCAACTCGCTCCTCAGACCATCATAGTTTCCTTTATTTAAATTGAGGACCCTAGTCTCCGAGTCAACTACTTAATTCTCCATCTTAATGAAGAATTCGATCATATTATGATCGCTCCGACCCAAGGGGCCTCTTACAACAAGATTGCTAATTAATCCTTTCTCGTTACATAATACCCAGTCTAAGATGGCCTGATCTCTGGTTGGTTCCTCGACATATTGGTCCAGGAAACCATCCCGTAAACACTCCAGGAATTACTCCTCCACAGTATTGTTACTCATTTGGTTGGCCCAATCTATATGTAGATTAAAGTCACCCATGATGACTGCTGTGCCCTTATTGCACGCTTCTTTAATTTCTCTTTTAATGCCATCCCCAACCTCCGCCTTACTGTTTGGAGGTCTATAAACCACTCCCACTAATGTTTTTTTCCCCTTAGTATTTCTCAATTCTACCCATACAGATTCCACCTCATCAGAGCTAATATCCTTCATTACAATTGTGTTAATCCCTTCTTTAACCAGTAATGCTACCCCACCTCCCTTTCCTTTTTGCCTATCTTTCCTGAATATCGAATACCCCTGGATGTTGAGTTCCCAGTCCTGGCCTTCCTTGAGCCACGTTTCCGTAATCCCAACCAAATCGTATTTGTTTACTTCTATTTGCGCAGCCAATTCATCCACCTTATTACGAATGCTCCTCGCATTAAGACACAAAGCCTTCAGGCTTGTTTTTTTAACGCTCTTAGACCTATTAGAATTATTATTTACTGTGGCCATGTTTGATTTAAACCGTTGACTTCTCTGACTGCCACTTTTGTTTTTCTCCTTCCTATCTTTTGCTTTTATCCTTGTCTCCCTTTCCTCTGTCTCCCTGCTCAGGTTCCCAACCCCCTGCCATTTTAGTTTAAACCCTCCCCCACAGCACTAGCAAACACTCCCCCTAGGACATTGGCTCCAGCCCTGCCCAGGTGCAAACCGTCCAGTTTGAACTGGTCCCACCTCCCCCAGAACCGGTTCCAATGTCCCAGGAACTTGAATCCCACCCCCTGGCACCATTCCTCTAGCCACGTATTCATCTGAAGTATCCTTCTATTTCTACTCTGACTAGCACGTGGCACTGGTAGCAATCCTGAGATTACTACCTTTGAGGTCCTGTTTTTTAATTTATCTCCTAACTCCCTATACTCCGCTTTTAGGACCTCATCCCGCTTTTTACCTATATCGTTGGTGCCTATATGCACCACGTCAACTGGCTGTTCACCCTCCCCTTCCAAGATGTTCTGGAGTCGTTCGGAGACAGCCTTGACCCTTGCACCAGGGAGGCAACACACCATCCTGGAGTCTCATTTGCGGCCGCAGAAACGCCTATCTATTCCCCTTACAATTGAATCCCCTATTACTATAGCTCTACCCCTCTTTTTGCTCCCATTCTGTGCAGCAGAGCCACCCCTGGTGCCAGGAAGTTGGCTGCTGGGCACTGCACTTTAGGAAGGATGTGAAGGCCTTAGAGAGGATGCAGAAAGGATTTACAAGAATGGTGCCAGGGATGAGGGGCTTCAGTTACGTGGATAGACTGGAGAAGCTGGGGTTGTTCTCCTTAGAGCCGAGAAAGTTGAGACGAGATTTGATAGAGGTGTTCAAAATCATTAAGGCTCTAGACAGAGTAGATAGAGAGAAACTGTTCCCATTGGCGGAAGGGTCGAGAACCAGAGGACACAGATTTAAGGTGATTGGTAGAAGAACCAAAGGCGACATAAGAAAAAACTTTTTTTACACAGCGAGTGGTTAGGATCTGGAATGCACTGCCTGAGAGGGTGGTGGAGGCAAATTCAATCATGGCTTTCAAAAGGGAATTGGATAAGTACCTGAAGGAAAAAAATTTGCAGGGCTAGAGGGAAAGGGCGGTGGAGTGGGACTAGCTGAAGTGGTCTTGCAGAGAGCCGGCACGGGCTTGACGGGCTGAATGGCCTCCTTCTGAGCTGTAACCATTCTATAATTCTATGTTGTTAAAAGGGATTCATTTCCTTTGAAATTTTTAAATTCCAGACTTTACATTGTTTATTAATTTTTTTTTTTTTTTTTAAAAGATGAGTGGTATATACCTGTTCGTAGATGAGTATATCAATCCATGCAACTGTTAAATTTGTCTATATGATAATTTGGTGGTAGTGTCCCCATTTACTTGGCAAAACCAAACCAGAAAATGACTATGACCTGACTGTACATTGCGCAATCCAGAAGAAAGAATAAAATACACTGAATAAAATTGGTCAAAGTAACCAATGAGCCCATGTCCCATGTGGATCCAAACTTCGCTTTCCAGTAGATTTTTTATACATGACAGCCAACACACCTTACATACTCTATCCAACTAAACTGCCAAACCCACACTCCCATCAAACTTTGACCAGAGGCCTGGCCTCACAACGCACGCACAAATCTCTGACCAACTGCCTGTCCGCGCTTCACCCTCAGTCTACAAGAGTTATTGATGTTGGTGAAGTAAAGGCAAGCTGTTTCAACACAAAGATTTTAAATGGACTTGTAATATTGTGGATCTTGGAGGGAAGTGTTTGTTTTAATCCCCACTGATAGTTCAGCCATTGGGAATTTGAGGACAGTGTTTTTGATAAATAGTGCCCACGTCACTCTTCTGTGGCAAGGGTGGGAAGATTGCTGTAGGAGCTTGGCGGGGCTATGTTCCAAAGCAATGCATCCCCAGACTCACGATGGCCAATGCCATGACACACTCACACATTGAGGATACTTCACCTGGGGTAGTTTTTCATTGGTCATCTGCTCTTCCCATTCCTTTTCTGCCTCTTCGTCTGAACTAAAAAACAGTACAAGATTACTTATGCGAAGAGTATATCAATAGTATAAAGATTCAAATATCCTCAAATGGTAAACCTCATCAACTTAACATTTAAAAAATGAAATATAATGAATGTAAAACTAAAAAAGGGCAGATTTTCCTGCCATCCCCGCCCTGGTGCTGGACAGGAACAGCACACCTTGAAGTGTGTTGCTTCATTTCTGGGATTGTTTCCTGGGCCATTAACATGGCCGTGGAACACTACCAGAGCTAGCCACCTCCTGGCCGGGGCTAATGCCAGCAAAGGGAGCAAGACAGACAAGTGCAGCCACAAGCATCTCAGTCTTGCCACTGCATGCTGGGCCTTTCAGACTGGGGCTTTCTGGCTGTTGGCTGTTGGGATAACTGATGGGGGCGGTCCTTCCCGGAGGACACTTGCAGAACCTCCAGTTGGCAGGAGTGCTGGGCAAGCCACAGTGTGCCATGTTTCATTGAAAGGCCCAGTGCTAGGGAGCCCAGCCAAGAATGACTCAGGAAAGGGAGGCAAGAAGCCAGGAACGCCCACTCCTTACCAAGATGTGGCAAAAAGGTCGCTGCCCTTCATGAAACTACAAGAGTTACAGCACATAAAAAGGCCATTCTGCCCAACAGGTAATAAAAACAGAAAATGCTGGAAACACTCAGATCAGGCAGCATCTGTGGAGAGAGAAACAGAGTTAACGTTTCAGGTTGATGACCTTTCGTCAGAACTGGAATAAGTTAGAGATGTATTAGATTTTAAGCACGTCAGAGTCATACGGCACAGAAGGAGGCCATTCAACCCATTGAGTCTGTGCCGGCTCTCTGTAGAGCAATCCAGTCAGTCCCATTCCCCCGCTCTATCCCCGTAGCCCTACAAGTGCCTATCCAGTCTCCCCCTGAAAACATTGAGTGTCTCCGCTTCCACCACTTCTGTCGACAGTGAATTCCAGGTACTCACCACTCTCTGCTTAAAAATGTTTTTCCTCACGTCCCCTCTGTATCTCTTACCCAAAACTTTAAATCTGTGTCCCCTAGTCCTTGTACCGTCAACTAGTGGGAACAGCCTTTCCCGGTCTACCCTATCCAAACCCGTCATAATCTTGTACATCTCTATCAAATCACCCCTCAACCTCCTTCTCTAATGAAAACAAATCCAGCTTCTCCAACCTGTCCTTGTAAATAAGATCCCCCATCCCCGGAACCATTCTGGTAAATCTCCTCTGCACCCTCTCATGGGCCTTCACATCCTTCCTAAAGAGTGGTGACCAGAACTGGATGCAATACTCCAGTTGTGGCCTAACCAGTACTTTATAAAGGTTCAGCATAACTTCTCTACTTTTGTACTCAATACCTCTATTTATGAAGCCCAAGATCCCATATGCTTTGTTAACCAATCTCAATATGTCCTGCCACCTTCAGGGACTGATGTACATTAACTCCCAGGTCCCTCTGTCCCTGCACTCTTTAAAACTGTGCCATTAAGTGAATATTGCCTCTCCCTGTTCCTTCTGCCAAAATGCATCACCTCACACTTCTCTGTATTAAATTCCATCTGCCACTTGTCTGCCCATTCTGCTAGCCTTTCTATGTCCTGTTGCAGTCGATTGGTATCATCCTCACTGTTCGCCACACCCGCAAGTTTGGTGTCATTGGCAAATTTAGAAATTCTACTCTGTATTCTAATAGCCAGATCATTTATATACATCAAAAAAAGCCGTGGCCCTAACACTGACCCTTGAGGAACACCACTGTCTACCATCCTCCTGACTGAAAAACAGCCATTTACCACAACTCGCTGTTTTCTGTCCGTAAGCTAATTCCTTATCCAAGCTGCCACTGACCCACCTATTCCATGAGCCTCAATTTTGTTATCCAGCCTTCTATGTGGTACTTTGTCAAACGCCTTCCAAAAATCCATGTAGACAACATCCATTGCATTCCCTTCATCAATCCTCCCTGTTACTTCATCAAAAAATTCAATTAGATTAGTCAAACACGATCTGCCTTTTACAAATCCATGTTAGCTCTCCTTAATTAGCTTCAACCTCTCCAAGTGCCCGTCAATTTTTTCCTTGATTATTGTTTCTAAAACTTTACCCACCACTAACGTTAAACTGTAGTTACTAGGATTGTCCTTAGACCCTTTCTTGAACAATGGTGTCACATTTACCACTTTCCAACCTCGGGCACCTCCCCCGCATCTATGGAAGATTGGAAAATTATGGCAAGCCCTTCCGCTATCTTCTCCCCCAATTCGAACCCCAGTGCTTGGTTTGCCTTTTTCTTTGTGACCTTATTAACCTACATCGTTACTTTTAGTGATTGGTGTATTTGTACCCTTAGATCCCTTTGTTCCTCTACCTTATTTAGACTCTTATTATCCAATCAGTATGTGGCCTCCTTATTTTTCCTACCAAAATGCACCACCTCACACTTATCTATATTGAAATTAATTTGCCAATTACATGCCCATTATGCAAGTTTATTAATATCTTCTTGTATTTTATCACAGTCTTCCTCCGCATTAAGTATAACCCCCAATTTGGTGTCGTCTGCAAATGTTGAAATTGTACTTCTGATTCCGGAGTCCAAATCGTTAATGTAAATTGTGAACAACAGTGGCCCCAGTACCTATCCCTGTGGAACACCACTTCCCACCTTTTGCCACTCTGTGTAGCTACCTAACCCCCCCATTCCCCGTTTTATTGCCAGCTTGCTATCCATTCTGATACTTGTCCCCTGGCTCCACAGGCTCGGACCTTAGTCAGGAGTCTACTATGTGGTACTTTATTGCAGGCCTTTTTAAAATCTAAATATATTACATCTACTGCATTAGCTTTGTCTACTCTTTGTTACTTCTTCAAAATAATCTATATACCAGACAAATGGGAATTCCCTGGGGGCAAGTGTAAGGAAAGTTAGGCCTAAAACCTTTAATTTAATGTTATGTAGGCATGACAATGATTTTGCACTGTGCAATGGGTCTTCTTGTTTTGGAGAAAACCAAAGTACTCTTACAAGCAGTACAACCTGCCAATGGAAGTGTGGCAACATTATTTAATGCACCTTATTTGTGCCAGCACTCGAGTATACAAGTATAATAGAACTTGATTATTCATCCCAATATATTGCATACACAGAAATCCACTAAAATATTTCATATGGACTTCAACATTAGTGTGATTAGAGCTAAAAAAAAAATCAAACCTGTTTTCCTCTTTCTTTACCAAAGCAGGCAGAATAAAAATGTCATCAGTTTCTCCTCTTCTCACCCGAGAAAGGCTAGGAATGACCTCATCACTGTTGACGAGAAAAATAGAAAAATATTTTTCCAGAAACTTTAATCTCCAACAAGAATATTTCTTTGGTTGCTAATGTAAGCGGAGAAGTCGATACACATATAATCCTGTTCACATTCACGCCACCTTTTCCACTCACATTAATGAATGGAGTAAAATACATTTATAACATTGAATATTTAGGATCAACAAGTTTCAAATATTAGAATTTAAACATCAGCTCAAAATGTTACTTTCCATTCCCATTTTCCCTCTCCATATGCCCTGCTTTTAAATTTGCCAGTGTGATCCAGTTAACTACTTCAGGTATGTATTGATTCGATAGCATCAGTCTCTTCCCAAAATTACAATAAGGTAAATCAATATATTGAAAATTACCACTTTCAAAACAAGTGCAGCTTGGTAGTTCTACCGCTGCTGACTATATCTCATATACAGGTTAGTGCCAATCTATTACCACCAATGTGGGCACCAACTGCAAAATAATTTTAACCTGCGAACGCTATTCCTGCCAAGCAAAAGAACTGCAAAACTCAGACGCAGAAGTTCTGCTCACAGGAAAATCCAACCATATGTGGCTGTGGCAACAATGGGATGTTAGCAAACAACATTCAGAGGATCATTTTCTCTTTTGCATTAGCATGGTCAGATGAAACAGGATCTGTGCCATGCACAGCAACCCCAAGCAATTTGCCTGTCCTCAAATGAACTGAACACGTATTGATGACTTGCTACTTAAGTGACAATGGTCTTCCATTAATTGACTTTCAATTATTTACTTGGGTAAGATTTAAAACTAAAATTTGATTAGAGAGGAATTCGATCAACAATTTCAAATATTACAATTAATAAATACCAGATTTACACATCAGTGGCAGAGTACTTTGAAGCACTAATACATGACACATGGAGTGGAAGGGGTGCAGATATAATCCTCTGATTTTATCAGATTCTCAACTGCATTGTTGGGAGGGGGAAGACAGTACAGATGTTTGGTCAGTGTTTTGCACCTCCCCACAGAAGGTAGAGAAAATTGGCTGAGGTTGTACATCTTCCAGCAGTGTATTGCAAAGGCCTTAGAGCAGGTTACCCATTCACTCGAGGAGAGAAAAAAAAGAAAATTTAATTGAAAGATATTTACCATTTCCAATTTTCCTTTAGACATTTCCCATTCCTGCACCACTTTTAAACCTACCAGTACCTCTGCAGATGACTTACTTCTTCTTTGTAACAAATACTCAAAGTCCCAACTATCTAATAAAAACAGTAGGTGAGTCACAACATTTCATTTCAAAATGCTTCAAAACCCCCATGTCCTATATGAGTTTTCCATTATTATTTACCTGCAATACCCGTTAAGTCTGAAAGAGGGGCAGTGATAGAGATTTTCAATGTTTTGTCTCAACTGATGTTAGCAACACCTTAACATGCTGTTTTTGGCTTTAGCCACTGGGGGTCTCATGCCACAGGAGATCAACTAATTATATATTTAAATCACTGGGTGGGCCACAACATTCCATTTTAAAATGAATTGAAAAGTTCTGAATCAGGCAATCTCTATGGTTAAAATCTATTACAGAAGTGTCCACATGTACTGCAGTACCAGTTATACCTGTAGGTGGCACTGTGATTAGCGGCCCAGAAATTCATGTCGGGGGCTTCCCGCGGGTGCAAGCCCCCCGACCTGCACTTACCTAGCGCGCCAGCCGTTGTGCTGTGGGCCCGCGTGGGATTCCGATCCTGGGCCTGCTTCAACTGCCGGCGCGCAGTGCTTGCGTATCCCAGGGGCGCAGTTAGTTCGATGCGTCCCCTGGGATCACATGGGCCATGGAGAGCCAATGGTAGCAGGGAATCTGTATTCATAGATTTGACAGGAAGACCTGTCAAATCTATGAATACAATTCAGCCCCAAAACATCACTAAAACTTCAAATACATTTTTTTTTTAAATCACATTTTTAAAATAACTATAAATTACATAAAATAACTATTTTAAACAATAATTTAAAATTTTTGAAAAAATTAATTACAGTTTCTAACGGGGCTAAAAATAAACTTACCTTTCTTTAAAGTATTTAAAAATAATAAACCCGTGGAAAAAATGTTTTAATTTTACTTAATTCACCACTTACCTTGTTAAAAGCAGGCCTGGCGACTGCTTTTTATAAGCGTAGCTGCTGGAGACAGACCCTCCCGGAAAAACCTGGAAAAAAACCGGAAGTTCCAGGCGTCCGCGCTGCCTCTCCGGCGCACGCGTTCAACTATGAACCCCTTCCTTTAAGGGAACAGAAGTTCCGGTTTCCCACGTATGCGCAGTGCATGCACGAAACCGGCACTTTCGTTGGGCCAACGCGTGAGTACCCAGCGTGTACTCACCCGTGGGGACCCGAAGTTCTGGCCCCTTAAGTACAAATCAAGAGCTAATCTAAACCGGTTGCAGAGTTTTCATGCAGTGTGTGGCTCTCCCGCAATGTTTAAGGCTCAAAACCCATGTACAAATATGACAAAGTGTAATGGTATTTAGAATAGTATTTATTGGCCTAGAAATTGGGTATAGCCCCGCTTGAGGCGCTTGAACTGGCGGTGCGCAAAGTTTATAGCCAGACGAAACTTATCGCTGCCTGGCGAGATATTGGGTTGCATCGCCCCCAAAGGGGATTGAGGCGCTAATTCAGCCATTGCACGGTGCTCCTAAGGCGCAAAAGTTCAGGCGCTACTCAATATCGACGCGGACGGGCGCAGCGCAGGTGATCTCAATTACGGGAAACCACGAGACTTCCAGGCGCCGGCCGGCTCTTAAAGGGGTGGGTCAGTCAGCCTGAGCTTCCACACCCAACGCCCTGTAGGCCTCAGATTCGGCACTCGCCCTTCTCTGGCGTTAGAAATTTGTTGAGCATGGAGAAGGTTAGACAGAGAGCAGAGCGCTTCAGCACTGAGGCTCTGGACCAGTTGGTGGCTGCAGTTGAGCGCCGTCGAGATGTCCTGTACCCGGACAATGGCAAGAGGCCGAATCAGAAGGCTTACCGACGATCTTGGAGGGAGGTTGCTGTGAGGGTCAACTCCAGCAGCATGGCGACCAGGGCCCCTGTTCAGTGCAGGAAGAAATTCAATGACCTCACACGGATCGTATGGGTGAGTGATGGTTTAGCAAACTTCTGATTCCCTCCATCTGCAGCTGACTTCGGGCACCCTGTTGCCATGATGCCCCAATGGCCATCTGTCAGCAAGCACCCATGGCCCTTTCTGGGCACACGCATGGACAGATGTCTCAAGGCCTCATGTAAGGGCTCTTTCACCATGGGGGGCATGCGATGATGTCTCAAGGCCTCATGTAACACAACTTCCCCTTCTTTCCTCTCCAGGCCAAGCTGGCGGCCAGGCGAAGGGACCACTTTCAAACCGGTGGCGGGCCTCCACAAGTGGTCCCTCTCACGGATCTGGAGGAGAGAGTGCACCAGATTCTTGGAGGACGTCTGTCTGGTCCTGTGACCACTGCATCTGCCGACCCCATTTCCGACAGCGAGGGTAAGACTCTCACCTTTTTCACCTGTTGCCTTCCACTTGGTCCCCCCGCCAGCATGCTTCCTCAGTGTGCAGCCATGTCAGAGCCTTGCCGCAATCTGGCATGCCTTTCCGCAAACCTGTCCTTTTGCTAAAGCCACTCTTCCACCTCCCTGCTTTCAGATGAATCAGCACCAACTCGGGCTCAACGCACTGAAGCTGCCAGTGCCAGCGGAGGCGAGGAGCAGGAGGAATCCGGACCAGCCGTTGCAGAATCCGGGGAGCGGACACATCGACAGACTGGGGATAGTAGTCCCCTGGAGGGGAGGGGGGGGGTGCTCTGAGGATGAACCAGTTGCCAGAACAAGCGGCATGCAGCAACGCAAGGGGGATAGGCAAGTTCGGCCACCGTCTCCCCGGAGGGCAAGGCAGGTAGTTATGACTGCTGGTCAGGGTGCAGAGGAGGTGCGTCGCCTGGGTGAAATGAGCAAACAGGCCCGGGCTCAGACACATGGCTGCAGTGGAGAAGATGCCTGAGTCAATAGATTCATTGGCTAAGAGTATGTTGGACTTCGGGGCAACAATGGAGAGGACTCTCCAGGGCTTTGGGGCAACAATGGACAGGTCTATCCAGGGCTTTGGGGCAACAATGGACAGGACTATCCAGGGCTTCGGCCCAACAATGGAGAGGACTGTCCAGGGCTTTGGAGCCGCTATGGAAAGGTCTGTCCAGGGCTTGTTCGAGGCAGTGGAGCGGTCGGCACCTGCCTTGTCCGAAGCAATGGGAAGAACTGTCCAGGGCTTCTCCGAAGCACTGGCACCTGGCACACAGGTCCTCACTGTTGCCACGCAGTCACTTGCTGGGCTCCTCCACATCCAGATTGAGGCCACCCTCTCTGCATCAGTTAGGATCACCCTGGGCCCTTCCAGTCCCATACAAGGCCAGGAATCAGTGGAGCAAGCGATTGTGGCGGATGAGCTGAGCCAGTCCCCTCAGATAGCCAGTGTGTCGTCCGACCATGGTGCAGGTGTCCTCTCTCGGCAGGAGACCATTGCACATGCCAGCGCTGGTACGTCTGCAGTGCAGCTGCCACCACCTGCAGGGCACACTGCTTCCAGCCATGGTCACATCAAGCATCCTGCGTCCGCACCCTCCAAGCCCAGAGGTCGGCCAGGCCGTCCCTCAGGGGCTTCTGCGCTTCCACACAGTCAGCAGGCATCCCCCAGCCTTGAGCCCGCCACTGGGGTCCAATTACGTAGGAGCAGCAGGGAGGGAAGGGGCCGGGCGCAAAAGAGAAGTCGTTCTCCCTCAAGGGGCCAGTTGTAGAGGGAGGTGCTGAGACGTTTCTTTGTCCAAATTCAAGGACACCCTCACCTGTTGTTATATTTGCAGAAGGTTTGTTGAGTTTTGCGGCTTTGCCGAAGAGTTCACAGTTATTTTGTTACTTATGGTTTCTGTTGACATTACGTTGTTTTGCTGTAATGAAAGACTTTTGTGACAATAAACAGAAGTTTCAATGTGGCATGGTGCACGTGACTACTTTCAGTGATGCTGGCATTCAGAGGCCGTCAAACATCCAAAGTGCGCAGGAGTTAAGACTCTCATCATTCCGCCACAGGGATCTCGAAACTAGTCCTGATGAGCCTCTGACGTATGGCCCTTCCACTTTCAGGAGCCCTTCCATCTTCCTCCTCCTCCGCCTGCTCTTCCTCCTCCTCCTCCGCCTGCTCTGCTGGTCGTTGAGGGACAGGTGGAATTGGCTGGGTGCGTCGATTCGCCAAGTTGTGGAGCATGCAGCAGACGACGACGATGTGTCCCACTTGCTGCGGCGAGTACTGCAGGGATCCCCCCGAATGTTCCAGACATCAGAAACGCTTTTTGAGAACACCAATAGTGTGCTGTTTACTGTGCCTGGTCGCCTGATGGCCGCTGCTGATCAGCTCTTCTGCTGGGGTGTTGGCCACACAGAGTGTTGTCATCAGCCATGGGCAGAGAGGATAGCCCTTGTCCCCAGTAAGCCAGCCTCGTGTTCGAGCCAGCCCCTCAAAAAGGTTACAAACTGAGGTCAACCGCAGGATAAAGGCATCGTGGCTGCACCCTGGGAAATGCGCGGTGACCGCCATGATGATTTGGCGGTGGCCACAGACCAGCTGCACGTTGAGGGAGTGGGACCCCTTGCGGTTGCGGAAGTCCTAAGGATGCTGGCATGGCGCCCTCAAAGCCACGTGTGTGCTGTCAGTCGCCCCCTGCACCATGGGGAAGTCCGCAATAGAAGCGATACCCTGCGCGCGCTCCGCCTGCTTGTGCAGGGTCAGAGGGAAGGTCATGAATTGACGCCTTCGCCTATAAAGGGCATCTGTAACTTGCCGGATGCAACAGTGGACTGCAACCTGAGCAATAGTCGCAATGTCCCCAATGGCTGACTGAAAGGATCCGTTGGCATAAAAATTGAGGCCATCAGTCAGTTTAGCGAACACGGACAGAGAGGTCCTGCACCGTTCACGTGGCTGCAGATCCTGAGCAAGCAGGTGGCACAGATCAGTAAAAATGTCCCTCCAGAATCGGAGCCTTCGCAAACACTGCTCCTCCAACATGTCAAGGCTTGACACCTGCTGCCTAAAGACCCTCACAGCATCCCGGCGGATTGGCCGACCTCCATTGCCCCTCCTCCTTCTGGCCAATCCCGGCCCTCTCTCCCGCCGTCTCTCTGCCCCTTCACAGTGTTGGGCCATGAGGCCGTCGCCCTCCAAAGCAGCTCCCATTCCGATGCCAGTTGGTCAAAAGGCTTTTAGGTGTAGTGCTGCAAGTGCTTCGGACAGGTTTGAAGGTCCCAAGTACTCTAAAGCTAAATTCCCAAAACTCTGCTCCACAGTAGCTCGCCAACTCTCTCCAGTAACGATCGCAATGAGCAGGCCAAGTGGCTGAAGCTTCTGCACTAGAGCTGTCCCCTTTAAATAGCGCCCCCCTACTCCGAGAAGGGCCTGCTAGCGCTCCCTCGAACTGTCACTAATAGTGCTAGGCGTTAAGGCTCCGGGCGCCACCCAATATGCGCTCAGGCGCTCCTAAAAGGCGTTGCACACTGAAATGATGTCATGATCTGCTTGCGCTCGCGGGCGCGCGCAAACACTTAGCGCAGGCGTTAAATGTATAGTCAATATCCGAGTTGTCGCTATCTTCATAGCGACCGCCCCAACATAGGGTATCGCCCCAATTCTAGGTCTCTTTAGGCACTCAGCGCCGGCGCTACCAGCCGAATTTCTAGGCCATTATGTATTATGCAATCATGAAATTATTTTTACTAAATTAGTATTTTAATAATGGCCCATATGTTCTGATGTCTACTGGTATGTATGAGGTGTGTACATACCCATAGGGACTTCGCAAGTGCTGGTTTCAGGCATGTGTAGCGCATGCGCTGAAAACCAGCATTTACGATCTGTCAAGAATCCTCTTGACAGATCGCACGCCTGCCCTGGAGAAGGGCCTCTGCGGGTGGAGAGTTCCGCTTTCTGCAAGACCTCCGCCCGCTGAAACCTTTAAAAATCTTACGCCTGGCAAAAGCAGGCATAAGGCAGAAGGCCTGCTTTTACCAGCATAAGAGTTTTAAAAAGTTTAAAAAAAAATTTCCTTCTCATTTATAATTTAAAAAATATTTTTTAAAAAGGTAAGTTTATTTTTAGCCCCGCAAAAAACTTTAATTTTTTGTTAAAAAAATTAAATACTTGTCTAAAATATTTATTTTAATGTAATTTTAACTCATTTTAAAAATATGGGCCTAGAAATTCAGTTGGTTGCGCCAGCAGTTAGCGCCTTAAGAGAAGTGAATTTCGGGCGCTATGCGTGTAGCGCCCGGGCGCAGCGCAGTTTGCGCCTCGCCCCAAATTAAGTTGACCCTTAGCACCGGCGCAAAGTTTAGCGCCCGCCCGGCTGCGCGCGCAGAAAATGACGTCACATCCTCGTGCAACGCCCTTTGCGCGCCCCGATTCCAAACTTCAGTCGGACCGCCCCATTGTGCGGCTGGCGGCCAGAGCATTTGTAAAATGGAACGCAACAGCGCCGACGCGGGCCCCGGGGAGCGCAAATTAAAGGGCACGTACCCTGCAGTATAAAGGGCAGCCATTTTGCAGCAAACACTCTTGTGCAATGGATTTCTGGACACACAAGGAGGAGAGCTAACTGGTTTCGTGCAGCAATAGCTCAGGTATTTTTGGACTCAGGCCAAAGCGCTGCAAGTGCCCTGTTGGAAATTTGACTGTTTGCCAGCATTTGATGGGGGTTGCATGGGGTGCCAACGCGGAGTTTCAGCGCCATGTGCGTAGGGCTCGCAGACGCGGGGTCAGAGGGGCAGCCCTGGCTAGAGGCAGAGGGGGCAACAGGCGTCGGCAACATAGGCCTTACCCAGTCAGGGTATACCGCCAGCAGCGCTCCTACCTCACCATGAGTGGTGCGCGATGTGTAAGAAGGCTGAGATTCCGAAAAGGAGGTGGTTGCAGAGATCTGCCACCTGCTTCGCAGAGATCTGCGTCCAAAGCTCAGGTGCAGGACGTCTCTGTCGGTGGAAGTGAAGGTGACGGTGGCATTGAACTTCTATGCCACCGGCTCCTTCCAATCCGCTGTTGGGGACATAGCTAACATATCCCAGTTCGGCGTGCATCGCTGCATCCGCCAGGTGACCGATGCCCTTTTCAGAAGGAGACGCCATTCATCTCCTTCCCCATGGCCCTGGAGAGCCAGCATCAGCATGCAGTGGGATTTGCAAGACTTGCGGCCTTCCCCTTGGTGCAGGGCGCCATTGACTGTACGCATGTGGCTTTGCGGGCACCTCTGGAGCATGGCGAGCAGTATCGCAACCGGAAGGGCTACCATTCTCTCAATGTGCAGCTGGTGTGTGACCACAAGCAGCGCATCCTGGCTGTCAATGCCTGCTTTCCAGGCAGCTGCCACGATGCCTTTATCCTGCGGCAGAGTACTGTGCATGACATGTTCGAGGCACAGCCTCCCCCAAGAGGATGGCTACTCGGGGACAAAGGCTATCCTTTGTGTACCTGGCTCATGACCCCGCTCCGCGCGCCCAGGACCGCTGCTGAAGAGGCATAAAACGAGAGCCATCAAAGGAGCAGAAACATCATCGAGCAAACTATTGGGGTCCTCAAGCAGCGGTTCCGCTGCCTTGATCGTTCCGGCGGATCTCTGCAGTATTCGCCGCACCGGGTCTCCCAATTTGTCGTAGTTTGCTGCATGCTACACAACCTGGCTCTCCGCAGGTTTCAGGCACTGCCACCTGACGTTGGACCACCACCTCAGGAGGAGGAGCAGGAGGAGAAGGAGGAGTACGTTCCCAGGAGGGAGTGACAAGGTCCAAGGGCCGTCCGTCGCCAGCTTATTGAACGTAACTTCTAAGCCCCCTGTCAGGGAATGCCTTGTGGCCATGAAGCAAGATGAATGCAGCCGCTCCGCAAGCCCTCAGCCGGCGAAGGCAACAAAGACTAACAAGAACAACCATGGACACTGTCTGAATAAAGATAAATTTATATTTGACAAAAATGAAACCCCTTTCCACATGAATCCCAAAAACAATCAACGGCCCCCACAAAAAGTGCAACAAACGACTCACTCCCACAACCTGGGGAGGAGTAACTCCACATTTGAACAAACCAGGCCTCAACCTCGGCCTTAACGCAAAAAACATAGCCATAAAAACAACCATGGGCAAAATAAAGATGTCCACCGCCATATAAAATGAAAGCTGGCCACACCCTCTACTTAGTGGCCCACGAGGGCGAGACCTTGTCCAGCCTTTTGGCACCCCTGCCCGGCCTGCTGCTCCTCCGCAAGTTCTGCCCAGTGGCTGCTGCGAGGCTGGGGGAAGGCGCCGGAGGGTCAGATGTCCTTCCACCAGATGGCCTTGGGGGGCGGCCTACACGGGCTTTGGGCCTCGAGGGGCCGGCTGTTGATTGGCACACATCTGCATGCCCACCATCAGCTCCAGCCGCTTGCCGTTGACGCTCCACTGGGGGAGTGGCGGCGACGGATGGCGCAATGTGGGCAAGCTGGCGTATTGGAGGCGCTGGCTGGTGATGTCGCACGCTGGCACTCGCCCGGGCACGCACTGCATGATCCGCACCAATCAGCCGAAGGGCGGATCGCTGTGCTGCTGCAGCACGGCGGGTGTCCTGACGATGCCTGGCTGAGGCAGCACGTGTGGCAGCAGTGAGTGCCCCTGTTGCCCTGGTCTGCGCCCGCATCACATCCGCCACTGACTTGACGGCATCAGCCAGCGACTCCATCGCCGGAGGCATCCGTTCCACTACCTCCATCATCATCCGGCCACTCTCGGCATTTGATGCCCCAAACTCCCGCACACTGGTCGCCAGCGACTCGATGGCCTCAGGCATCCGTCCCACCACCTGCATGAGCTCTGTGTGGCGGCGGTCCGAATCCTTGGCCATTTTGTCCAGCTGGGGCGCCTCCTCCGAGGTGAAGGTGGCCGGACTGGAGGCGGGACTCTCCCGCTGGGGAGCAGGGGTCCGAGCTAGGCGACCCTTGGCACGTTGCTGGCGCCGAATGTCTGCAGCAACTGCACTCCCCTCCGATCCTTCCCCCCTCTGGCGGGGGGGGGGAAGGCCGCGGCCCACCCGCAGCCCTCCTGGGTGGCTGGACGCCACTGGTCCCAGCAGCTGCACTCCCCTCCGAAAGTTGCTCCAGGCTCTCGTCCAGGGAAGACGTGTCCAACACTTCGCCCTCTGCTGCGGGACCGGAGTCCTCCCCTGATGGTCCGGGTTGCTCTTCCTCCTCCTCCTCCTGTTCGGAGGGGCTGTCACTGGCAGCTTCAGGGAGCTCTTCGTCACCAGCTGAAAGCAGGAAGGCACAAGAGTAGCTTCAGAGCGAGGAGAGGGCGTCAGCGAGGGAGTCATGACTGGTGGCATTCAGCGCATTGGTGGCACAGTGGCAAAGGAGGTAGCTCGGATGCGCAAGTGCGACGAGAGAGGGCCAAAAGGAGAGGTCCTTACCATTGCCGGGCAGCGGAGGGTCGGCTTCTCCGCACGCTCTGGGCACAATCACGCGGCCTCCCATGAGGCCACTCACGCGCTCCTCCAGGGGAGTGAGCTTCTGGAACTTGGCGTGGCCTCCCCCGGTGATGTCACGGCGCTTGCGATTATTCGCAAGTTTAGCCTGCAAGAGAAAGGACAGGCTCTAAGTACGGTGTGTAGCCGTGACGTAGTGTGCACTGCCTCCCATGGTGGAATAGCTTGGCCAGAGTGTAGCCCTGATCTAGTGTGCACTGCCTCTCATGGTGGAATAGCTTGGCCAGTGAGTAAAGTGCAGAATGTGCAATTGACGCTCATGACTGTCCCAAAGCTGCTGGCTGAGGGCTGCCCATTAGGCCTTTCAGGTCCCTTTGCCCATCATGTCAGGTGTACATGCAAGAATGAGGAGGAGAGTGGAAAGGGTACTCACCCTGACAATCCTGGTCAGGTCATTGTATTTCTTCCGGCATTGCACCTTGTCCCTGGGGGCATCGCCGTAGGACGACACCCTGGTGGCGATCTCCCTCCAGGCTTTGGTGTAGACGCGGTGGGTGGGATTCCTGCCAGTGTCTGGGAACAAGATCCTGCGCCTCTTCTCCAATGCTGTCAGCATGATATCCAGATCACGCTCTGAGAAGCGCAGGGCACGCTCACGGGCCTTCTCATGCGTTGCCATGGCTCCTTGGGCTCAGCAGCAGTGTTGAGGCCTAGTTTGAAAGCTGCAGTGTGCAGGGCGTGGCAGCAGACCAAATCGTCCCTTCCCCCTTTAAGAGCTGGCCGGCGCCACGGGGTCTGCTGTCAATCAAAAAATGACCGCACCCGCGCTGCGCCCCGCCTCGGCGCTATCCCTCTGCACCGCCGGCTTAGCGCCTAAAGATAGTCGTGTAACGCCTCTTTTAGCGCTCCAGCAACCTCTTAGGGCGAAGCAACTGAATTTCGGCGAAGGGGGCGCAACTTTGGGGCGGGCGCTAAAGTCGGGCGGGCGCTAACGTTAGCGCCCCAAAACTGGCAAAACTGAATTTCTAGGCCATGATTTTTTAATTTTATTTATTTAATATTTTGATGTCTTTTTGGAGTGATCCCCATTCATACTTTTGACATGTCTAAGCTGTCAAAAGTATGAAGGGAGATTCGTGGAGAGAGAAACAGAGTTAACGTTTCAGGTCTGGGACCCTTCATCAGAACTGGAAAAAGCTGGAAATGTAACAGATATTAAGCAGGTGCAGAGACACGGTGGGTGGGGGCGGTGGCGGGGGCGGTTAGGAGGGGAGGAAGGAATTGAAAGAACATACTGTGAAAATGTTGCAAATGGGAATGGCAAAATCATACAGCATGAAAAATGGGGGCAGGGATTATTATCTGAAATTGTTGAACTCGATATCGAGTCCGACAGGCTGTAAAGTGCCTAATCGAAAGATGAGGTGCTGTTCCTCGAGCTTACGTTGAGCTTCATTGGAACAATGTAATAGGCCGAGGACAGAGAGGTCAGAGTGGGTGTGAAGCGGAGAATTAAAGTGACAGGCGACCCAAAGCTCAGGGTCATAAGTGAATGCATAAGTGAATTAACTTATCTAGTTCAGGGCGAGAGCAGGAAATGGCACCAATACAGTCATCGATGTACCAGAAAAAGAGGTGAGGGAGGGGACCCGAGTAGGACTGGAACAAATGCCCTTTTACCTCCTCCCTTCCCATTGTCCAGGGCACCAAACACCCCTTCCAGGTGAAACAGCGATTTACTTGTACTTCTTGCAATTTAATATACTGTATTCGCTGCTCACGATGCAGTCTCCTCTACATTAGGGAGACCAAACGCAGATTGGCCGACCGCTCTGTGGAACACCTCCGTTCAGTCCGTAAGGGTGATCCGGAGCTTCCGGTCGCCTGTCACTTTAATTTTCCGCTTCACTCCCACTCTGATCTCTCTGTCTTCGGCCTATTACATTGTTCCAATGAAGCTCAACGTAAGCTCGAGGAACAGCACCTCATCTTTCGATTAGGCACTTTACAGCCTTCCGGACTCAACATCAAGTTCAACAATTTCAGATAATAATCCTTGCCCCCATTTTTCATGTTGTATGATTTTGCCATTCCCATTTGCAACATTTTCACAGTATGTTCTTTCAATTCCTTCCTCCCCTCCTAACCACCCCCCGTGTCTCTGCACCTGCTTAATATCTGTTACATTTCCAGCTTTTTCCAGTTCTGATGAAGGGTCCCAGACCTGAAACGTTAACTCTGTTTCTCTCTCCACGGATGCTGCCTGGCCTGCTGAGTATTTCCAGCATTTTCTGCTGTTATTTCAGATTTCCAGCATCCGCAGTATTTTGCTATTGTATGACGGGAGATTCCCTTCTTCCATTGGCTCCCCATGGCCGACGTGATCTCAGGGACGCTTGCGGACCGCACGCGCCCCTGGGATACCTGGGCCCTGCGCATTTTGTCGTGGAGAGGCCCAGGATCGGAAATGGCCGGACCTCTGGAGTCCTCAGGTAAGGGCGTAGATTTTTTCCAGATCGGGAGCCTCCGCACGCAGGAAGCCTCTGATCGGAAAATACGGGCCAATGTTTTAACAGGCTGGCACCATTCACACTGCCCAGATCTGCCATTTCTGTAAACAATGGCTGCCCTCAACTGAATTCAAGTCCCATGTGCTGTCTCAAATTGGTGTCTTTTACTTTGGCCACCCTGGCCAAACTTAGACCTCCGCACGACTCTTCTAATGTACTGGACGCACGCACACACACGATGTAGAACATTAAGTGACGTTTTCACTTACCGCTTACCCTGTCCCCTCCCACTACTTTCCCTATTTCCTTCCCTGTACACTCTCTCTCTCTCCCCTCAGTCCAATTATCCCCCTTCTCTAACTCTGCTTAAATTGAATAGTGTACTAGGCCTTCACTCCCTGTGTGCAACAGCAAAGGAGATAGATTAATTTATTAAAACATTCAAAAGCTTTGAAACTTTTGTTTCTGTTGAAAATCAAAATAATCTTAAACTTTATATACTTTACTAACCTTCTTCCTCCTAAAGCATTTTTTAAGGCATGTCTCTTCAAGATGGTTCTCAACAGCTTGTCTGTAGTTTTCTTTGTGTCTTTAACTGCCAGCTCCTTTCTCTGCCACCTATTAGCCTATGATAGATGATGACTTCAAATTAACCAGGAACAAGTGCCATTGTGTAACAACACTGACCAACTCCAGTTTGGCAAAGAAAACAGAGTGTGGAATTAACCTTACCTGGGATGGAACAAACAGCTGAGAGGGGAGAGGTATATATGCTTGATATGAACACAATTAATATATAATTTTGGTCAGATTTTTCACTTATGTCAACTTTTCCTATTATATATTCCTATGTCCACATTCATAATGGAAGCTGCCTAAATAAACGTAACCTACCTCTGCCAGTGGTGGTGCTGTAGCAATTTTGCATCACCCAGCTTCTCAGCCTGTGTTGCAGGAAAATAACTATGTTCCAACCAAAGCTACTTCTCCGCTTCCTAAACTGCATATAAATAATAAATAATATACTAGATCAAATATTATATAAGGATGGAATGCGACTTTTAAATGGGGTTTTAACAAGGTAAGTGGTGAATTAAGTTAAATTAAAACATTTTTTCCACAGGTTTATTATTTTTAAATACTTTAAAGAAAGGTAAGTTTATTTTTAGCCCCATTAGAAACTGTAATTATTTTTTTCAAAAATTTAAATTATTGTTTAAAAGTTATTTTATGTAATTTATAGTTATTTTATAAAAATGTGATTAAAAAAAAATTTTTGTTGAAATTTTAGGTGATGTTTTGGGGCTGAATTGTATTCATAGATTTGACAGGTCTTCCTGTCAAATCTATGAATACAGATTCCCTGCTACCATTGGCTCTCCATGGCCCACGTGATCCAGGGGACGCTTTGAACTAACTGCGCCCCTGGGATACGCAAGCACTGCACGCCGGCAGTTGAAGCAGGCCCAGGATCAGAATCCCACGCGGGCCCACAGCTCAACGGCTGGCGCGCTAGGTAAGTGCTTGCACCCGCGGGAAGCCTCCGACCCAAATTTCTGGGCCGTTATTCTTTTAGGGTAATGCATATACCATCCAAATATTGAGAAATGTTCTTGGGACCAAAAATTTGGACATAAATAATCTTAATACAGTCTTTGGAAAGCCTGAAGGACATATTCCTGCCAACAGCATAATCAATTTATTTTTCTTCCTCCTACTCCAATATTTTGTACTTTGTTACAGAAGCAGAGAAAAAAAATTAAACCTTTCCAGGAAGCAAACTGCAGTCAATAGCAGAGTGGTCTCACAACAGCATGGATTCAGGTGCAGACAAAAAAGCCCACCTAAAACATAAAATCTCTCATGGCAATAAGTTAATAGCTAAATTAGGAAACAGCAGTGTACCAGAGCTGTTGTATGAAGTTCGTGTCATTATTTCTCCTTTCCCTATTTTGATCGAAGGGAGAAGTGAGAAAGGGATAGCAAAAATGAAAATGAATTACCGTACACCTCATTCTACTTCTTTAAGAAGATTTTCTTTCCTGATTGTGAAGAATCTCAGTGTTGGACGAAGGATTGATTTGACACTTAAAAAAACCCACAGAGCCAGTTTCAGCATTGAGAACTGCTACTGCAAGTACAGCAGGTCAAGATTACTGCCTCAATAATGTCTTAGAAACATAGAAGATAGGAGCAGGAGTAGGCCATTCGGCCCCTCAAGCCTGCTCCGCCATTCAATGAGATCATGGCTGATCATCCAAATTCAGTACCCTGTCCCTGCCTTCTCCCCATATCCCTTGATCCCTTTAGCCTTAAGAAATATATCCAACTCCTTCTTGAATATATTTAATGAATTGGCCTCCACTGCCTTCTGTGGTAGAGAATTCCACAGGTTCACCACTCTCTAGGTGAAGAAATTCCTCCTCATCTCTGTCCTAAATGGCCTACCCCTTATCCTTAGACTGTGACCCCTGGTTCTGAACTTCCCGGTCATCGGGGACATCCTTCCTGCATCCAGTCTGTCTAGTCCTGTTAGAATTTTATAAGTTTCAATGAGATCCCTTCTTTGCAAAAGGATATCTTACTGATTGCTTGTTTTTGTTTTGCATTCCCATAATGGCCTCAGAATGAGATTGCCAATTTATATCAAGTTATATCGTTGGTTTTGTGCTGTGACCCCCCCTTATCCAGTAGGAACTGGGTTGAGCCCACCTAAACTGAGGAGTCATTTCACTTAGGATCTTAGCTCCCTGCATAGGAAGGACACTTTTGTTCAATTAACCTGGAGTGGATTCAAACCAAGAGATTAAATGACAGTGTTAGAACTAATCATGCTACCTACATATACACCTTAAGAATAAATTAGTTCAACAGTTGCTGAGGAACTTCTATACACCTGCACAAAATGGTTAATTTTGTTGTACAATGCTTCTTTTAATTTTCTTGAACTTGGATGACAAAGTTAATATAAACAACTGCACCTTTTACTAAAATAGATTTTGGACTAATAAAAATGGTATGGCTTTTGGTATCTAACCAGTGTAATGAAGTGAGTTACTGGGCGGTACTTACCAAAGTTTGTTTCTTGAGCAGAGGCGCCTTTCCATCAAAAACAACTATTGGTCGTATTCGATAAAACAACAGTTTACAAAGTCGACGGAGCAAAATCAGAAGGTGAGCATTTGGTACAGCATTACCATGGCGATCTCGTGCTCCCTTCACTGCCTGGTTTAACCAAATGCTGATATCTTTTAAAAGTGGTTAAGAAAAATCTTTAGCAAACAGTACATAACAATTCAAATTATAAAAGTTATTATTTAGCTTCACTGATAAAACATCAATTCAGACCACAAAGAAATCAGGGAGCCAACAAAAAAGTGCACAAGTCATAGTGAAATCCACAACTTTGAGGCTAAACATAATGCACTCTACTTTCAAGCACGAGTTAGTCAGTCCCCCTAATGGAGTTATTTAGCCGATCTCACCAAGAATGTGGGGAATTTTAACATCTATGGCACATTTTCAACTAAATTAGACCAATAAAGTCAGAAAACCGCTGTGTCACTGTGATGATACACCTGTGGAAATGTGGTTTTTAATTCAACATAAGGGATACAAAAAATTCAGAACCTGCAGGTTGTTGGCTGTATTGTTAAGCTACCTGTTTTATTTCTAAATGGCAAGGATTCAAATTAATGTTTTTTTTATTTAAAAAAACTTAGGAAAATTTACACTAATTTGACTTATTTTGCTCATGCAGTTAAGAATATCAATGCTGAGAAATTGTAGAATACTGGTTGGAGCACACCGCTAGGCGAAAGAGACCTATTCAGCCGCCAGGGAAGTCAGCACTTATACGACAGATGTACATGACTGAGGGAAACAAGGTTATAAATACAACAAGAATGCTAATATAGCAAAAGTGCTGGCAGGCATTAACAGCATACCCTTTTGGTGCAGGAGATTGGATGGACCATGGGTATCAGTTTGTTGAATCAAGTGACACATATTCCAGCTACCAGAATTCATTTATCTCCTTTCGTGTTGCTATCCTGCACCCAGTGATGCATTCTGGGTGAGACTGCAGACATACAACTAGCTCTTCACCAACAATACTCCAATCAGCTAGGTATCTCCCTCTTTGGCTTTCGTCTCTCTAAAAAAAAAAAAGACTTGCATTTATATAGCCCCTTCACGATCTCAGGAAGTCCCAAAGCACTTTACAGCCAATTAAGTATTTTTTGAAGTGTAGTCATTGTTGTAATGTAGGAAATGAAACAGCCAATTTGCACACAGCAAGGTCCCACAAACATCAATTAAATAAATTATAATCTGTTTTAGTGATGTTGATTGTGGGATAAATTTTGACCAGGACACCGGGGAGAACTCCTCTGCGAATGGTGCCATGGAATCTTTTACGTCCACCTGAGGTGAGGGGGCAGACGGGGCCTCGGTTTAGCGTCTCATCTGAAAGACGGCACTACCTCAGTACTGTACTGAAGTGTCAGCCTAGATTATGTGCTCAAATCTCTGGAATGGGGCTTGAACCCACAACCTTCTGACATCCAATTGCCTCATGGTACACCACCATATTTCCTCTCCCTTGTAACTTTTAATTGTACGCCATTTCCTCAATGTACTTGGTCCTCAGCCCACAAAATTCACATGCAGCTCCACAACATTCTAACACATTTGCCTAGACAAACAAGCGCCGTGCAATGCTTTCAACTCTAAAATTACCAACTAAGATACCAATCAACAAAAATGTAATGCTGCAGCTATCATGCGTTAAATAGTAGTTAGGTATAAGTAGAAATCCATCTGTGTCCCAATGAGGGTGCACTTACACTATAACTATAGTGTCAGTGTGAAGCACTTTAACTTTGCACCAAACACTGCAATGATAGTGTAAATGCAGCCTGAATCTGGAGTCAAGGCCTGACCTGATGTTGGAATGAAACAGCGCAAGAGTATTAATTCTGCTTTCCTTTGAAGTCAATTAAGGTCTTTTACACCACATAACTTTAATGTTAGAGTGAAGACAAAAACCACTTTGCACCAACACTGAAATTGTAACGCCAATGCACCTGTAGATATAATTTGCATTCTCGGCCTCGATCAGAGCTGTGAACACAGGTCGTTCTAATGTTCAAGAGTAGCTTCATAAAGGATACCAACAGCAAGTATTTTTCCTTCAAGAGTTTCTGGATTGATGGGTTGCCCTGTACACGCCAACAGTTTCCACAGACCCTGAACTCCCATAATGCTGCTTCAAATCACTCCAAAGTCTGCAAAAGGGCATGAATTACAAATTACAGTCCAATCGTCAAAGAGAAAAATAGTGCAACATTGGTCTTGCAAGTGTGATCACAGAGATTTTAGGTTTGATTAGTACACTAATAATGTTAAAGGTAGTTATAAGTTTACAGATAACTGTTGTTTAACTCACGAGATTATTACCCGCATCATGAACAATAATCACAGAACTAGTTTCATTCATATTGGGATAACAGAACACGCCTACTTAAACCTCAAACGAATGACTGCTCTTTGTCAAAGGTGCTGTTTTTACCAGTCTGCTCATTAAGTGATTAACTGCAGTTTAAACAGACCAGTCCCACTAATGCCAATAATTAATAAAGGAAATCCTATAATTGTAAATACAAAAGGAAGAAAGACTTGCATTTATATAGCACCTTTCATGACCTCAGGATGTCCTAAAGCACTTTACAGCTAATTAAGTACTTTTGAAGTAGAGTCACTGTTGCAATGTGGGAAACGCAGCAGCCAATTTGCACACAGCAAGATCCCACAAACAGCAGTGATAATGACCAGATAATCTGTTTTAGTGATGTTGATTGAAGGATAAATATTGGCCAAGACACCAGGGATAACTTCACTGCTTTTCTACGAAATAGTGCTATGGGATCTTTTGCGTCCACCTGAGAGAGCAAACAGGGCCTCGGTTTAACGGTACAGCACTCCCTCTGCACTGGAACGTCAGCCTAGATTTTTGTGCCCTGGAGTGGGACTTGAACCCACAACCTTCTGAATCAGAGGCGAGGTTGCTGCCAACTGAGCCACGGCTGACACAATTAAAACAAAAAGGTGACCGCCCCTATTACTATACACATCAATACTGAGCCAAAAGATCAAATGGTGGGGATCCACAATAATATCCTACTGCACTACCCCAAAAAATTGATACACTTAGTACTTAATTCCTAGATGTGTCTCATCTTGTGGGGGGTTTGCTTCCTCTTTAGGAAAAACTCCATGTTCTGAACAAGAATATCAGTCAAGGAGGGCTCTTTACAACAAAAACAAGGTTTATTGTACAATAAAACAGGATAAACAGTAGTCAACATGGATTCAAAAAGGGGGAGAGCCAGTCTGATCAACTTGATTTCAGAAAGTGATATCCAAGTGGATTACAGAAAGCCCTACATGGTCAACAAATGAGGCAAGGACAGCAGAGAGCTAAAAGAAAAGGCTTTTACAAATGCAAGGAAAAGTGGAATTCCAGTGGATTGGGAGAGATATAGAAGGCTACAAAGAGATATAAAGAAAATAAAGAGGTGCAAAAAAGGAATATGAAAAAAAACTTGAAAGGGCTATCAAAGCCAACATCAAAAGTTTTTATAGATAAATTAAGAGAAAGGGGAATGTGGCCCATTAAAGACGGATGTAGGCGAGGCTATAATGGATAAGAAAATGGTAAACTTCTTAAATGAGCACTGTACTTTGAATCCATTTTCACAGACAGGAAGCAAAGAGTTGGAATAACGGGTCTTTTTCTGAGTGTCAGGCAATGACTAGTGGGGTACCGCAGCGATCGGTGCTAGGACCCCAGCTATTCACAATATATATTAATGATCTAGACGAGGGAACTAGATGTAATATCTCCAAGTTTGCAGACGACACAAACCTGGGTGGGCGTGTGTGCTGTGAGGAGGATGCCGAGAAACTCCAGTATGATTTGGACAGGTTGGGTGATTATACATATTGCATCTGCCCAATGTGGATAAATGCGAGGTTATCCACTTTGGTGGCAAAAACAGGAAGGCTGATTATTATCTGAACGGCAATAGATTGGGAGAAGGGGAAGTGCAAAGAGACCTGGGTGTTCTTGTGCACCAGTCACTGAAGGTAAGCATGCAGGTGCAGCAGGCGGTTAAGAAGGCAAATGGTATGTTGGCCTTCATAGCGAGAGGATTAGAGTATAGGAGCAAAGATGTCTTGCTGCAGTTGTACAGGGCCTTGGTGAGACCACACCTTGAGTAATGTGTGCAGTTTTGGTCGCCTTATCGGAGGAAGGATGTTCTTGCCACGGAGGGAGTGCAGCAAAGATTCACCAGACTGATACCTGGGATGGCAGGAATGATGTATGAGGAGAGATTGGGTCGATTAGGCTTATATTCACTGGAGTTTATAAGAATGAGAGGGGATCTCATTGAAACTTATAAAATTCTAACAGGACTAGACAGACTAGATGCAGGAAGGATGTTCCCGATGGCGGGGGAGTCCAGAACCAGGGGTCACAGTCTAAGGATAAGGGGTAAGCCATTTAGGACAGAGATGAGGAAGAATTTCTTCACCCAGAGAGTGGCGAACCTGTGGAATTCTCTACCACAGAAGGCAGTTGAGGTCAATTCATTAAATATATTCAAGAAGGAGTTAGATATATTTCTTAAGGCTAAAGAGATCAAGGGATATGGAGAGAAGGCAGGGTCAGGGTACTGAATTTGGATGATCAGCCATGATCTCATTAAATGGCGGAGCAGGCTCGAGGGGCCGAATGGCCTACTCCTGCTCCTATCTTCTATGTTTCTATGGAAGAAGAGGACAAAATACTAGTGGTACAGGGGAACCTAAAAATAAGTCAAAAGGAGGAACTTAGTAAAAAAAAGTGATATTGGAAAAAATAATGGGACTTAAGATAGATAAATCTCCAAAATGCGATGGTTTTCACCCCACCAGGGTATTACAGGAAACTTTCGTTTAACCGGAGGTTAAATGTCCGGAAAGCTCTATCTACCGGCAAAATTCAGGAGCTGTTTCCTATAAGTTTTTTTACTTCTCGTTGCTTTTTTTTTTCCAAATCAGGCTGTGCAAGGTCTAGCTGAAGCTGTTGCTTAGCTACAGAGACGCTTTTAAGCTGCGGCCGACTGTTTTGAAGCTGTTGCTAAGCAACAGGGTTTGTTGATTCACACGGAGCTCAAAAGCTCCGTATGTTTTAACATTAGCGCGGGTTTCTACGACAGTTTTGATGGTACGGCACAAGCTCGATCCCGTCAGTGCCGGATACCAGAAAGTTTCCTGTAAAAGAAACAGGTGGGGAAATTGCAGATGCATTGTTCATAATTTTTCAACACTGTACTCAGGAATTGTGTAATTGCAAATGTCACTTAATTACTTAAGAAAGGAGGTGGTTGGGGGGGGGGGGGGGTGGGAGACCAGGTAACTACAGATCTGTCAGTTTAACATCAATTATGGGGAAGTTACTGCAATATATCAGGGACAGAGTGAATGAGCAATTGAACAATATCATTTGATCAGAGTCAGTATGGATTTGTGAAGGATAGGTCATATCTGACTAATCCAGTTATTTTTTTTGAGGAGGTCACTAGCATGATGACTAGGAGTGTCGATAGATGTTGTCTATGTTGACTTTCAAAAAGGTATTTGATAATGTTCCACACAGGAGCATTAGCAAAAATTACATGGAATTATGGGTTAGTATGGATTAGGAGGTAGGAGACAGAGAGTAGGGATAAAGGGTTTGTTCTTGAATTGGAAGGATGTGACAAGTTGTGTTCCCCAGAGATCTGTATTTTTCACAATATATTAATGATTTGGATGAAGGAAGAGAGAGTAGTATATAGAGAGGGAGCTGGAATATGAAGGAGCAAGTTATGCTACAGTTGTAGAAAGCTCTGGAGTATTCAGTTCTGAGCACCGCACGTCAGGAAGGATATATTGACTTGAGTGGGGGCAGCGCAGATTCACCAGAATGATACCGGTGCTTTTAAAGGGTTAAATTATGAGGACATGTTCATAAACTTAGCTTGTATTCCATTGGGTTTAGAAGTGATCTAACCAAGGTATTTGAAATTATTATGGGATTTGATAGGGTAGATGCAGCCCTCTGGTGGCGAATCCAGAACATGAGAGCAGAATCTTAAAATCAGAGGTAGGCCATTTAGGAGTGAAATCAGGAAGCATTTTTTCCCCACACAAAGGGTAGTGGGAATCTGGAACTCGCTCCCCCAAAAGGCTGTGGATGCTGAGTCAATTGAAATTTTCAAGACTGACATTGATAGATCTTTGTTACACAAGAGTATCAAGAGATATAGAACAAAGGCAGGTTAATAGAGTTGAGGTACAGATCAGCCATGATCTAGCTGAATGGCAGAACAAGTTCGAGGGGCTGAATAACCAACTCCCGTTCCTATGCAATGTGTTACACATAGATTTCAAAAGGCATTTGACAAAGTTCCACATGAAAAACTATTAGTTAAACTGGGGGGATTCAAGGAACCTCGCTAAAAGGTAGAAAACAATGAGTACTTTTTAAAAGAGAGATAGGACAGGGGAGCGGGAGTGAAAAGTGGGTAACCCAGGAATCAGTGTTGAGACCACTATTGCTTCTAATTTGCAACAATGACTGGGATTCAGAGACTCGATGCAAATTGGTTAAATCTGCAAATAACAACAACTGAAGAGGGGTAGTGGAATCAGAAGAAGCAGCCCAAAAATTACAGAATAAGTTGGATAAAATATGTAAGGGAGCAGGAAACATTTAATACAGACAAGTACAATACAAATAGGAAGACTTTTTTTTTTATTTATTCATTCCTGGGATGTGGGCATCTCTGGCAAGGCCAGCATTTATTGCCCATCCCTAATTGCCCTCGAGAAGGTGGTGGTGAGCTGCCTTCTTGAACCGCTGCAGTCCGTGTGGTGAAGGTACTCCCACAGTGCTCTTGGGTAGGGAGTTCCAGGATTTTGACCCAGCGACGCTGAAGGATCGGCGATATATTTCCAAGTCAGGATGGTGTGTGACTTGGAGGGGAACTTTGAGGTGGTGGTGTTCCAATGTGCCTGCTGCCCTTGTCCTTCTAGGTGGAAGAGATCGCGGGTTTGGGAGGTGCTGCCAAAGAAACTATCATGAATCTTACCATTCATGTAGAAATGACTCATGAGATAACACTGGACGGCCAGCTGGTGGCGCCGTCCAAGGAAAGTATAAATACTCGGGCGTGGGCCCAGCTTGCTCAGGACGTTTTTGTAACCAGGAACTAGTGATGTAACTAAAATCTCATGGTTGTGAAACAGTTGATTAAAGCCTTGTTTTATACTCAAATCAAGTGCTTAGTAGTTTTCTTACGTCAATTTAATCAACTGTGTATTGGCTCCATGCTCCGAGTGATTTCGGGAACAGCCAGCTACGACTTCAACTGTAGAAGGGAACTCCGACGTAGTAATCAATCCATCATGGACAAACTACTCAGACCCACCCATCTTGACCTGGACCCGAATTCACCTACAACTGCTAAGGTATGGAAACACTGGTATTGTACCTTCAGCAACTTCCTCAGGGTGTGTGGTGAAAATGTTCCTGATAAATTAGAGATACTTGCCAATTATGTATCTCATGTGTTTGACTATATCGAAGACTGTGCAGACTATGACTCCGCTATCCTAATATTACAGCGACTATATGTTAAGGCCCCAAACAAAATTTTTGCTCGGCATCTACTGGCCACAACTCGACAACAACCTGGGGAATCACTTGACGAATTCCTTCAAAAGCTTTGCAGGCTCAGCAAGGATTGTAATCTTAAAGCTGTCACAGCGGAGCAGTACCAGGAGGAGTTAATTCGTGATATCTTTATTAATGGAATTGCGTCTCCCTTCACATGCCAGCCTCTGTTGGAGAATAAAACCCTCGAGTTACAGGCTGCCTATGACCAGGCATGTTCTCTGGACTTAGCAAAGGGGAATGCAAATGCCTATCTTTTACCACGTGCATGGGCTGCTACTATCACTTTTAGTGACTCTTTCAATAGGCCTCGGGCGGAAGCCCTCACTGATGATGACTCTAACTTAGCTGATGACAACCCTACCCTAGAAGCCTTCACTGATGAAGATCCTGCCCTAGCAGCATCTTGGCAATCTGGAAGGAAGTGTTTCTTCTGTGGAGGTGCATTCCACTATAGGAAGTGTTGTCCTGCTCGTAACGCAACCTGCAATCATTGCAGTAAGAAAGGCTACTTTTCTAAGGTATACCATTCGAGAGCCCATTAGTTTTGCAGCTACTATCTATAAAACTGCTCCTTCCCCAAGAACCACTACTAAGGTTACAGCTGTCAAGGGTAAAACTGCTCCTCCTCCCATCACAGCTGTTTTTCCCCCAAAGTCTGTCCCATGCAGCCACGAAGGTTTCAGTAAATGGACACATTCATTTTGAGTGCACTAATCAACTCATGCAGTTCTGACAGCTTCATTAGTGAGCGGGCTGTCAGTAAATTAAAACTGCGTATTTACCCCTCAGACAGGGAAATTGCAATGGCTCTGACGACACTGACCACCAACTCTTCCGGCTTTTGGCTTGTCGACCTTATTCTCAATGGCCGCACTTATTTTTCCACCCGGCTCGGGGTGCTCAAAAACCTATGCAGTGATGTGCTCCTGGGACAGGATTTCCAGAAACAACACAAAAGACTCACTTTCGAGTTTGGAGGGTCAAAGCCGGAGCTTACTATTTCCAAAGTACTGTTTTGTGCGCTTTCGGCGGCTTCGCTCGACGAGTCCTCCTTGTTTGCCAATCTTCCCCCCCCCCCCGATATAAACCCATAGTCACTAAATCACGATGTTTCAGCCAAGATGATCTATCCTTTATCGACGCAGAGATCTCTCGCCTTCTAGCTGACGGTATCATTGAGCCATGTTCATCTCCCGGGTGGGCTCAAGTCGTTGTTGTTAAAAATCCTCTGAAGCAACACAAGAAATGTCTTTGCATCGATTACTCGCAAACTATTAACCAGTATACCGACCTGGATGCCTACCTACCCACTACCACGCATCGATGACATGTTCAATAACCTTGCCAACTACAAGCTATTTTCAACTTTTGACTTAGAGTGCGTACCATCAAGTATCGTTAAAAGACTGACAAAAAGTATACGACCTTTGAGGCCAATGGTCGGCTTTACCAGTTTTGTCGCCTTCCATTTGGGGTCACCAATGGGGTGGCTGTCTTTCAACGGGCAATGGATAGCTTAGTCAAACAGGAGAACTTAACGGACGCTTTTCCATATCTGGATAATATCACCATTGCTGGTCATGACCAGAAGAAGCATGATGCCAACCTCCAGAAATTTGTTGATGTTCTCCGTCGTCGCAACTTAACCTTAAATGAGTCCAAATCTGTGAAATCAGTACCATCAGTCAACATCCTTGGCTACTGGGTGGGCAATGGTGTCATCAAACCAGATCCGGAGCGACTTCGTCCGCTTCAGGAGCTCCCTCCCCCTACGAATCTCGGCTCTCTTCGTCGGGCACTCGGCATGTTCGCCTATTATGTGAAGTGGATACCCCACTTCTCCGACAAGATCCAGCCCCTGCTTCACGCAAAGTCATTTCCGTTGGAGGCAACGGCTATTTCAGCTTTCAACCTCCTCAAGCGACAACTGGAAAAAGCCACGCTTCATTCCATCGCTGACAATCTCTTTCGTGGTCGAGTGCGATGCATCGGAGGTGGCAATCTCGGCTACCTTGAATCAAGGTGGTCGACCCATCGCATTTCTGTCCAGGACTTTGCAGGGTAGCGAGCTCCATTATCCTCCTGTCGAGGAGGCTACAGCCATCATCGAAGTAGTACGTAAATGGAGTCATTTTCTCACTCGTCGCCATTTCATGCTTATAACCGATCAGCGCTCCGTGGCCTTTATGCTAGATAACCGGAAACGGACTACGATCAAGAATAACAAAATATAGCACTGGAGGATGGAATTGGCCGCCTTTGGCTACACCATACATTATCGACTCGGCAAAGAGAATGTGGCCCCGGATACCCTCACGCGTGCATTCTGCTCTTCTATTTCAACTTCGACTCTTACGGATCTTCATACTGACTTATGCCATCCTGGCGTTACCCGTATGTTGCACTTTGTGCGATCTAAAAATCTCCCATTTTCTACGGAAGACGTGAAAAGAACATGTTCCACTTGTAGAATTTGCGCGGAATTAAAACCGCAATTGTTCCGTCCGTCGGATGGCTCGCTCATACACGCTATACAGCCTATGCAGCGACTCAGCATTGACTTTAAAGGGCCATTGCCTTCCTCAATGCGAAACACCTACTTGCTTACTATGGTGGACGAATATTCACGCTTTCCTTTTGCTTTCCCCTGTCCCAATATGCTTACTTCCACAGTGATCAAATGCCTCGATCAGGTCTTTTCCCTTTGCGGTACGGCCAATTTTATCCACTCTGATCGGGGTCCCTCCTTCATGTCAAGCGAACTCAAAAGTTATCTTTCCCAACGGGGAATCGCCACAAGTAAAATGACACCGTATCATCCCATCGGTAATGGACAGGTTGAGAGATACAATGCTATTATTTGGAACGCTGTTTGTCTTGCACTGAGGTCACGCAACCTACCAGACCAGCAGTGGGAAACTGTGCTCCCTGACGTGTTACATTCCATCAGGTCTCTTCTTTCTACGTCCACCAACGTTACTCCTCACGAACGATTCTTCGGGTTCCAGCGTCGCTCCACTCATGGGACGTCCCTATCATCATGGTTGGCAGCTCCTGGCTCCGAAGATTCGTTCGATCTTCCAAGAATGATCCCCTCGTCGACGAGGTGGAACTAACAGACGTTAATCCCACATACGCACACGTGCGGTACCCTGATGGCCGGGAGTCCACCGTTTCACTCCGAGATCTGGCTCCCTGTCCAACCGGTCCCACGGACTCCACCGATAGAGGGATCCATAGTAATGATGCCGACACTCTGCGCTCCTGTGAGGATGACGCCCTACCCAGGATATCAAGAGATCTGCCGGCTACTCTGCCGAATCAACTCGGGGAGCAGAGCGCTCCCCACGAGATGGCCAACCGAAGCCAGGACGCCGGACAATCACCAGGTACCAAGCAAGATGAAGCCAGCTCTGCGCCTGTGGGGACCCGCACCCGGAGTCACGATTTCCTCAGTCCCCCTCAGATCGATCAAGGCAACACGGGCCCCGTCAACCTACCTGTACGAACCAAGCGACCCAGGGACCAAGACATGGTCCGAGGAGACGTGCCTTCCGGCCACAAACAGAAATTGAAATGACTGCGGCTCTTCGTGGTCCGTTATATCCGCTAGAAGGAAGTCATCAGACTTCCAAATCTTTCAGGCGGGAAGAATGTCATGAATCTTACCATTCATGTAGAAATGACTCATGAGATAACACTGGGCGGCCAGCTGGTGGCGCCGTCCAAGGAAAGTATAAATACTCGGGCGTGGGCCCAGCTTGCTCAGGACGTTTTTGTAACCAGGAACTAGTGATGTAACTAGAAACTCATGGTTGTGAAACAGTTGATTAAAGCCTTGTTTTATACTCAAACCAAGTGCTTCGTAGTTTTCTTACGTCAGAAACCTTGGCAAGTTGCTGCAGTGCATCTTGTAGATGATACACACTGCAGCCACGGTGCACCCGTGGTGGAGAAAGTGAATTTTTAAAGGTGGTGGATGGGTTGCCAATCAAGCAGGCAGCTTTGTCCTGCATGGTCTTGAGCTTCTTGAGTGTTGCTGGAGCTGCACTCATCCAAGCAAGTGGAGAGTATTCCATTTGGAATTGGATTGGATTTGTCCTGCCTTTTGTGGGCAATTTTCCACTTTGTCCGATATATGCCAGTGTTTTAGCTGTACTAGAACACTTTGGCTAGAGGTGTGGCTAGTTCTGGAGCATATGTCTTCAGCACTACAGCCGGGATGTTGTCGGGGCCCACAGCATTTGCTGTATATCCAGTGTGCTCAGCCGTTTCTTGATATCATGTGGAGTGAATCGAATTGGCTTCTGTGATGGTACGGGCCTCAGGAGGAGGTTAAGATGGGTCATCCACTCAGCACTTCTGGCTGAAGAAGCCTTGTCTTTTGCATTCACGTGCTGGGCTCCGCCATCATTTGAGGATGGGGATGTTCATGGAGCCTCTTCCTCCAGTTAGTTGTTTAATTATCCACCACCAGTCATAACTGGATTTGGCAGGACTGCAGAGCTTTGATCTGATCCGCTGGTCTATAGCATGCTGTTTCTGCTGTAGTCCTAGGAACAGGAGTAGACCATTCAGCCCCTTGTGCCTGTTCCGCCATTAAATGAGATCATGACTGATCTGCGATCTAACTCCATATACCCACCTTTGGCCCATATCCCTTAATACCTTTGGTTTACAAAAAGCTATCAATCTCAGATTTAAAATTAACAATTGACCTAGTATCAATTGCCATTTGCGGAAGAGAGTTCAAAATTTCTACCACCCTTTGGGGTGCTAGGTTACCACCAATCCTGTGCTACCACCTCATTTTTAGCTACACCTGGTGTTGCTTCTGGCATGCTCTTCTACACTCCTCATTGAACCAGGGTTGGTCCCCTGGCTTGATGGTAATGGTAGAGTGAGGGATATGCCAGGCCATGAGGTTACAGATTATGGTGGAATACAATTCTGCTGCTGCTGATGGCCCACAGCACTTCATGGATGCCCAGTTTTGAGCTGCTAGATCTGTTCTGAACATATCTCATTTAGCACAGTGGTAGTGCCACACAACACAATGGCGGGTGTTCGCAGTGTGAAGACGGGACTTTGTCTCCCCAAGGACTGTGCAGCGGTCATGGACAGATGCAACTGCGACAGGTAGATCAGTGAAGATGAAGTTGGTTCTCTCACCACCTGCCGCTGGTAGCTATGGCCTTCAGGACTCGGCCAGCTTGGTTAGTAGTGGTGCTACTGAGCCACTCTTCGTGATGGACATTGAAGTACTCCACCCAAAGTACATTCTCCAGTACATTCTGTGCCCTTGCTGCCCTCAGTGCTTCTCCCAAGTGATGTTCAACAGCTGAAGCTTCATTGGATGCGGAGTCAATGTTGAGGACTCCCAGGGCTACTCCAGACTGGATACCACTGTGACACCAGCTCTGGTCTTCTGGCGAGATGGTGATGGAGGAGTCTGGAACGTTGGCTGAAAGGTATGATTCTGTGAGTATGACTAAGTCAGGCTGTTGCTTGACTAGTTTGTGGGACAGCTCTGTAAATTTTGGCACGTCCTCAGGTGAGGAGGATGAGCAGGGTCGACTGGGCTGAGTGTGCTGTCATGTCCGAATCCGATGCCTAGGTCGATGCTGGGTGGTCTGTCCGGTTTTCTTATTCTTTGTTGTAGTAACTGAGTGACTTGCTAGGCCAATTCAGAGGGCAGTTAACCACATTGGGTCTGGAGTCACACATAGGTAAGAACGGATTTCATTCTCTAAAAAGACATTAGTGAACCAGATGGGTTTTTACAACATGGTCACCATTATTGATACTAGTTTTTTAAATTCCAGATTTATTTAATTGAATTTAAATATGGGATTTGACCTCTTGTAACCAGATCATTAATCTAGGCCTCTGGGTTACTAGTCCAGTAACATAACCACTATGCTGTCGTACTGATATGACACATATACTCCATCAAATTGGGGGATATAGTTAATACTGAGGAAGACACCAACAAAATACAAGACATTAATAAACTTGCAGAATGGGCTTGTAATTGGCAAATTAATTTCAATATAGATAAGTGTGAGGTGGTGCATTTTGTTAGGAAGGATATGGAGGCCACATACTCCTTGGAAAATAAGTCTAAATGGGGTAATGTAGCAAAGGGATCTACGGGTACAGATAGACAAATAGTTAATAAAGCCATAAAAAAGCAAACACTGGGGTTCATTTCTAGAGGAACAGAATTGAAAAGCAGAGAAGTTATTTTAAACTTGTATCGAACCTTGGTTGGACCACTCTTGGGAGTACTGTGTACAATTCTGGTCTCCATATTATAAAAAGGCTAAAGAGGCACTAGGGAAGGTGCAAAAAAGATTTACAAGGATGATACCAGAACTGAGAGGTTAGACCTATCAGGAAAGATTGAACAGACTGGAACTCTGCTCTAGAAAAAGAGATGGCCAAAGGGTGACCCAATAGTGCTCTTTAAGATTATGAAAGGGTTCAATAGCATAGACGTAGAGAAGATGGTTCTACTTGTTGGGGAAACCAAACTAGGGGCCATAAATATAAAAGTAACTAATAAATCCAACAATATTCAGGAGAAACTTATTTACCCAAAAAATGGTTAGAATGTGGAACCCACTACCATAAGCAGTAGTTGAGGCGAATAGCATGGATGCATTTAAGGGGAAGCTAGATACACACGACGGAGAAAGGAACAGCATTACATAATCAGCATAACCTTCTATGTAAACAGCTTAGGATAATGCTGAAAGAGACCTAGGCGTGTTAGTAGTATCATACAGCACAGAAGGCCATTCGGCTCATTGTGCATCTTTGGTAGAGCTATCCAACTCATCGCTGTTGTATCCGTGTGTTAATGAAGACCCGGAAAGCAGGAGTTGATTTAACAAGTGTTTACTGAACAAAGTCTGGAGGTGAACTAAACAAGACGCTATACAGGCTTATATACCCGAGTGGCCACTACCGGTACTACAGTACACAGGGGCTTCAAAAAAACATGGTTCCTCTTAAAAGGTACATACACCACAATTCCTCCCCTTTTAGATAAATAGTACATAATATTTTAAGTAATCATTAATTAACATTTTTACAAGAACAATAATCTACACATTTGCTGAAGTTAATCAATTACAAATTCAGTCTCTCTGGAGGCTTCCTGACTCGGTCCAGATAACGCCTCGGTGGTGTAGTAGGTTTCGGTGCTGTAGTAGGTTCTTTTGGCAAGGTCGATTCGGCTTGAATGCCAGTGTCGGGTTCATCTGGTTCCAGTATCACCGGATCGGAGGTAGATACTATGGGTATCTCTGCTTCATCATTAGGCGTATAGAGTTGTGGTGTAGGTTGTCCCTTTTCGGATGACTCTATGATCTGGTCAGCATGGCGCCTTATTATGCTTTCTCCAATGTCCACAGTATACATCAGCGGTCCTAGTCGTGTGCAAATAGTTCCAGGCTGCCATTTCTCGGTACGGTAGTCCCGGGCCAAAACTGGTTGACCTATCTGGAAGGTTCTAGTTGGCCTTTCATTCATGCCTTGAAATTGCCGGTTCTCTACGTCCCTGCTGATGTTTGGCTTGATCAAATCCAGCCGGCATCTTAGTCTTCTATTGAAAAACATCATGGCGGGGGTTTGGTTTGTAACCACATGTGTTGCATTCCTGTACGCAAACAAGAAGTTATCTACCTTATGTTGTAGATTTATGTCTTCATTACCCATGGCCTTTATGGCCTTCTTGAAGGTCTGGACAAACCTTTCAGCTAATCCATCGGTGGCGGGATGGTATGGGGCGGACGTGTAGTGCTTAACCCCATTGTTTTTTAAGAACTTCCTGAATTCTTCGGACACAAATTGCGGTCCATTATCAAAACAGATCTGTTCAGGCAGCCCATTCCTGGCAAATATGGTCCTCAATACGGTGACGGTTTTTTCTGCGGTGGTGGAGGACATCTTTATTACCTCCGGCCACTTGGAGTGTGCATCAACCGCGATTAAGAACATCGAGTCCATAAATGGACAAGCAAAGTCGATATGTACCCTTTGCCAGGGAGATGAGGGCCACTCCCATGGATGTAGAGGGGCTTGTGGTGGAGCGTTTTGGACCTTCTGGCATCCTAGACAGCCCTTGGTCATTTCTTCGATGTCTCCATCGATACCTGGCCACCACACAAATGCTCTGGCTAAGTTCTTCATTTTCACTCCACCCAGATGCCCCTCGTGAAGCTCCTTTAGCACTTTATCCTGGAGTTTGGGTAGAATCACCACTCTGGATCCACACATCAAGGTTCCTCGGCACACTGACAGCTGTTCTCTTCTTTGCGAGAATGCTGGTAACAGTGGTTCGCCATGTGCTGGCCATCCCTTCACCATTAAATCATAGACTCGTGAGAGTCGGGTCATTTCTCATTTCCTTTTCAATGGTAGAATTTGTCACTGGTAGACATTCAACTATGGTCGAGTGGAACATCTCCACTGGGTCCACTGTAGGTGCCTCTTCTACCGTTGGCAAAGGTAGGCACGATAAACCGTCAGCATTCCCATGCTGTTTTGTTCCTTTGTATTCTATGTCATATTGGTGTGCCCCTAGGAAAAGGGACCACCGCTGTAGCCTTTGCGCTGTCATAATGGGAACGCCCTTTTTAGGGTTGAATATGGAGACGAGGGGTTGATGGTCAGTCAACAAGGTAAATTTTTGTCCGTGTAGGTAATGGTTGAATTTCTTCACTCCCCACACCAGGCTAAGTGCCTCCCTGTCGATCTGGGCACAGTTACGCTCAGCTGAGTTCAATGAGCGTGACGCAAAAGCTATCGGCCGCTCCGAGCCATCAGGGAATTTATGCGATAATACCGCTCCCACGCCGTAAGGGGATGCATCGCACGCCAGTCTGATTGGCAGTGATGGGTTGTAATGAGCCAACACTTCCTTGGACGTGATCAAGCCTTTGCATTTATGGAAGGCAAGTTTACAGTCTTCGCTCCATTTCCAAATTACTCCCGTTTGTAGCAGTGCGTTAAGAGGGTGCAGAACCGTTGACAAGTTCGGTAAAGATTTATGATAGTAATTTATTAATCCCAGGAACGACCTTAATTGAGAGACATTTTCAGGCGCTGGGGCTTTTACGACTGCTTCAATTTTCTCAGGTGATTTATGCAACCCTTCTTCGTTAATGGCATGGCCACAAATATGATATTTGTTTCTGGAAAAATTCACACTTGGGGCGATTTGCTCGTAGTCCCTGTTCTCTCTGCCTCGTGAGCACCTGCTCCAAATTGGCAAGGTGCTCGTTGTCATTTTCTCCTGTTACAAGGATGTCGTCTAGGTAGCATTGAGTCCCTGGCAGTACTTGCTCCATAGCTCTTTGCCAGATAGCTGGAGCTGATGCTACTCCGAAAACTAGCCGATTGTACTGGTACAGGCCTTTGTGTGTGTTTATCGCGAGATACTTTTGAAGAGGTCTCCTCAACCTCCATCTGTAGATATGCCTGTGCCAAGTCAATTTTGGTGAAACGGTTCCCTCCGGATAGCGAGGCAAAAATATCTTCTATCCTCGGAAGAGGATACTGTACCGTATGAAGAACCGGGTTTACAGTCACCTTGAAGTCCCCACAGATGCGAATTTTTCTCTGTTCTTCAGATTTATCATTATTCAACGTTTTCTTCATGACCGGGACGATGGGTGTTGCCCACTCGCTCCTATCTACCTTGGATAACGCCTGCTTTTTCCAAATTCTCCAGCTCTGCCTTGACTGTTGGACGAATTGCGTATGGCACCGGCCTTGCCTTAAAAAACTTGGGAATTGCCGCATCTTCCACTTTTATTGAGGCGGTGGCGCCTTTCAGGGTTCCTAGTTCCTGTTGAAACACTTCTTTGGCGTTAGCCAAGATTTCTTTTAATCGTCATGGGATGATGTCATCATCATTTTTTTTCTTACTGGTCACCGTCAGTGCCTGAATGGAGTGCCAGTCCAAACGTATCTTTCTGATCCATTCACATCCCAACAATGGTGGACCACCATCTTGCAGAATGTATAAATACAACTTCTGTATTTCCTTGCCGTTGTATACAACAGGCACCCATATTTTCCCTCTGGGGTATACTTTCTGCCCCGTATATGTCTTCAAGATAATGGATGTGTCTTTCAAACGTATATGCGGAAATAGCCGCTCGTAATCCCGTCGACTCATGACGCTCAGAGCTGATCCTGTATCTAGCTCCATTTTAACTGGGGACCCCGCTATTGTGAGGGTAACCCAAATGGTCTGGTAATCTTCTTTGGCAATTACATTATGTAATTTGAGACAGCTTAGTCTCTTGTTTCCGGAGTCGCTATCGCTCTTCTGGTCTTCGGAGCTACTGTCCGTCATCATTTGTACCTTCCTGTACTTTTCCTTATTGACCTTTTTACAGTCAGCGGATTTTTTTCCAGATCGGCATACACGTGCAATGTGTCCCATCTTTCCGCATTGCCTGCATGCTTTGTCCTTGAACCAGCAGTCCCTCTGGTCATGGATCTGCCGCAGCGATAACATCTCTCAAAACCCCATGTCATTTCATGGGTGCCGAAGTCCTGTGGCTTTTATTGTATCTCTGCAGTTCCTCTTGCTGCTGCTTCGTATGATACAGCCACACTGAAAGCTTTGTCCAGTGTCAAATCTTTCTCAGAAAGTAGTCTTTTCTGTGTTCCTTCGCTTAGGAGACCACAGACGAATTTGTCTCGTAGAGAATCTGCCAGTCCTGCCTCGAATTGGCAGTGCTTAGACAGCTTTTGTAATTCGGTGAGGTAATCAGCGTTACTTTCATTCTTGTGCTGAATCCTCCTGAAGAATTTGAATCGTTCCGCTATCAGCAGCAGTGTTGGGTTTAAGTGCTCCTGTAGGGTATCAACAATCTCCTTAAAATTCTTGTCCATAAAATTCTTGTCCATCGGTTTGGCTGGAGTGATCAAGTTTCGTAACAGCCCGTATGTCCTTGCGCCCATCAGATTTCGAAGTACCGATGCCTTTTTATCATCCGCTACTTCATTCGCCTTGCAATATAGCTCCACTCTTTCCACATATGTGGTCCAATCCTCTAGATCACTATCGAAAGCAGTAATATTGCCAGTCTTAGGCATCCTGAAAATCAAAAATGGCGCCTCCCGCGTTTTCTCTTCTTCCCTGTCGAGTCAAGATGGCGCCTCCCGTGCTTTCCCGCCGCTGCCAACGCTGTTCTCCGCGGTTTTTAATTACATATATATTTTTAAACAATTTCTCCGTCACTCCGTCGGACTCTCTGGGACTTTCCCCTCCCTTTGCTTGGTCCGAACGCCGACCTGCTTTGCAGCGCCGGCCGTGTCCTGAGTGCTCCACCCTCTGTCTTTGTTTGCTTCTGCCTTACGACTCGCTGACCGGCCCCGCTACAGAGCTACCCGATCGAGCCGCAGCCCGCCGCCCAGGAAGGATTAGTGCAGTACCTGCCACCAGCCCGTTTAGCTGGTGAAACCACAGTTTTTTTTCTTTCTTTGACCTTCGTCTGAGGAATCGATCTCCTTGAGGTGCTGCCGAATTGCAGGTAGGTTCATTTCTAACTCGTCGCCACTGTTGTATCCGTGTGTTAATGAAGACCCGGAAAGCAGGAGTTGATTTAACAAGTGTTTACTGAACAAAGTCTGGAGGTGAACTAAACAAGACGCTATACAGGCTTATATACCCGAGTGGCCACTACCGGTACTACAGTACACAGGGGCTTCAAAAAAACATGGTTCCTCTTAAAGGTACATACACCACAATCGCAGTCCCTGCTTTTTCCCCCCATAGCCCTGCAAACTTTCCCCCCTTCAAGTATGTATCCAATTCCCTTTTGAAAGTTACTACTGAATCGGTTTCCCCACCCTGAAGTTGCCAGGTTTATCCCTCACCCCTCTTGTAAATAGGCTCGACAGTGAAAATGTCTAACCAATGCAGAACAGCAAGCAACAAAGCCAATAGAATGTTGAATTATCATAGCCAAAACAATAGAATACAAAACAGAGGCAGTCATGATGAATCTGGTCAGACGACACCTTAGGTACTGTGTCCAGTTCCAGTCACTGGAATGTTTAGGCATTGGAGGCAGTGGCGAAAAGAACCAAGAAGCTGATCCCCAGTGTCAGAGGCCTGAGTTATGAGGAAAGACTGAAGAAATTTGGTTTTTACAGCGTTGAAAGAAGGCA